>NW_012105331.1:119803-120125 GCF_000951045.1 Mandrillus leucophaeus
TGTGTAGATTTTCTATGTAACAGAAGTGTAACAGAATTTTATATTTTTTCAAATACATGTATGTATATTACCCTGTCGAAAACACCTCTTAAATTATACATGTTTTGCATAGCAACATCTGCTGTTCATGAGACAAGATGTACTAAACCAAGTTTGATCTTTCCTTGATACTTTGGTCTAAGCACAGTGCCTGGCAAACAATAGGCACTCAGTCAAGTCTGAATGCATGGATAGATGGTTGGATGGGCAACTGATTCAGGGTCATTATTCTGAACATTTAGCATCATCCTAGCTTCCTGAGGACAGACATTATGTCTTCCTC
>NW_012105331.1:121400-151299 GCF_000951045.1 Mandrillus leucophaeus
TTTTGTCCTAAGTTGGTTCTCCTGTCCAGTCCGCCACCACTGGACTCTCTCCTCTGTACGAAGCCTCCAGTAAAGCTCCGTGTCACATTTGCTGGCCCTGGATTTCTTCTTTAGTTTCTTGAATCTGTTGCCATCCCTACTGAGGTTGATCAGGGCTTGGCACAACAATATTTTGCCCTAATTATATGTAAAAAGGCCATTAGGATCAGGGCCTGAGGATGGATCGTCCTCATCAGTGAAGCAAATGCTTGTGCTTCCTGTCAGTTGTCCTCTGAGGTGTCGTAAGTTGCCTGCTTACTTGTCTTATTCTGGATTGTGCTGGATTTCAATATATCTTGGAAAAGAAAACTTCCTTTATTCCATTCAAGTCAACCGTGGTTTTTAGACCCAATTACCAGAACCATGTATGCTTGGAACCCAGATCTGGTCTTGCCACATGGAGTAACATGCTCAGGTTTCTCCTCTTTGAAAGCATAGAACTCCAAAACATGCTGCAAAACAGATGGCCACATAAGGCCATAAAGGAGAAAAGACACAGGAGCAGCCCTGGTGTTCGAAGCCAGGAAGTTCTCTGGGCACACAAGCCCTCAAAGAGAGCCAGAGCGCACCCCTCTTACCTGCCAGGAGCACATCGTTGGACACATCTCCTTTGTCACCCTTTTCTCCCTTCTGCCCTGGTGGGCCCTCATTTCCCTGCAGGCCCAGTTCACCATGGTCTCCCTTTTCTCCCCTTTCCCCTGGATTTCCTGCAGCTCCAGGTATCCCTGACCAAAAAAGCAAATGACATGTTAGCCTATGGTGCAAAAAGTTCTGGCATACCACTTTATATTATTGTACTTTGTGCTTTCCAGGGAAGCAGTTTTATACACCAAACACACAGCTTTTCATAACTGTTTTAGAGCAGTAGTGTGACCATACGTTCATTAAAGAACAGCATTTCCAGGTGGCTTTGCTGGATTATTTATTTATTTATTTTTTGAGACGGAGTCTGGCTCTGTCACCCAGGCTGGTGTGCAATAGCACGATCTCGGCTCAATGCAACCTCTGCCTCCTGGGTTCAAGCAATTCTCCTGCCTCAGCCTTCCAAGTAGCTGGGATTACGGGCGTGAGCCACCACACCCATCTGATTTTTGTATTTTAAATAGAGACAGGGTTTCGCCATGCTGACCAGACTGGTCTTGAACTGACCTCAGGTGATCCGCCTGCCTCGGCCTCCCAAAGTGCTGGGATTACAGGTATAAGCCACTACTCCTGGACTGCTGGATTATTTTTAGAGAAATTTGGCTGAGCCAACAGGTTGGAGAGAGGAGTGAACCACAAGAGGGGGCAATGACAGCAACAGTGGAAAGAAGGTAAGGAAGGCCTAATGAGAAGTCTGCAACCATGATGCTCAGAGGCGTGTGTCTGCTGCCATAATAGTGAGTGTTAAACACATTATTTAGTTTATTCCTAACAACATATTGGAGTGGTAGGCTTGGCAGTCATCCTTACTCTCATTTTATAGATGTTGAAACTAAGGCCTACAGTGGTTATAACAGATGCTGCCAAGTCAGAGCAGCAAAGCACCTCTGATTCCATCTCCAGTGCCCTTTTCTGTGACATTCCAATGCAAAATACTTTCAATCACAATAGCAAAACAGGTAAAGTTGCTTTAGGACAACCATTAATAGGGATGGTGAACAAAAGGTAGTGGGTGAAATTTCTGCCTCTGTTCACAGGGAGCTATGACTACCGGAATTGCTGTCCTCCCTACATTGCTAGAAACCAGTCAAGGTCTAAGTAACAGCTTGTGTCAGCCTTGAACCCTGAGCAGTGAAAGCACCCTTGGATTGTCCCAGTTCACTGCTGGGAGGTAGTTCCCAGTGGCACAGGGAGGAGGATCTCAAATAGCCTGTCAATCTCACTAAGTTGAGGGGCCAAAAACCAGAGTTTGGGGAGATGGAGATGGCTAGAATTTGCAAGATAGAAGAGCAGAAAGGAGACAGCTGTGTGAGAGAGCCCTGTGGATCTGCAGAGGGCTCTCTTGAACCTGTGACTGAGGGATGACTTCCACACATGAGGGAATTCCAGAGGGCTGGGAAAGGAACTCACACACTGTTCGCTATAAAATTCTCAGGGCTCACACAGCAAAAATTTCTCATTCCCACGGCCAACATGGAGAAATCTCATCAAATACTGAAATACTGGGTAGAGTCCTTGAAAAAGTCTAGTTTTAGTAGTGGGGCTAAATTAGCCCCAGGTTAAAGGCTGTGGTGGACCCCATCATTACAAAGTTTCAACACAAGTTTTTAAAGGATCAAACCTATCTGCCAGTGATTTAACTGCCTGACTCTGTGCCTGCTGAGAGTCCAAAATTTGAATCATTCAGTTCATTTAACTCAGCGTATTAGCAATTTAAGCAAGAAAAAGTATATGATCATCTCAAGGATATAGAAAAGGCATTTGATACAATTCAACACCCATTCTTGATTTGTCAACAAACTGGGAATAGAAGAGAACTTCCTCAGTCTGGAAAAGGGCATTTACAAAAAAACCTACAGCTAACATCATCCTTAATGGTGAAAGACTGAATGTTTTCTCCCTAATATCAGAAAGAAGGTGATGGTATCTAATCTCATCACTTTTATTTAACATCCTACTGGAGGTCCTAGCCAGTGCAATAATGCAAGGAAAGATAACTCAAAGGCGTACAGATTGAAAAGGATGAAGACTGTTTGCAGATGTCATGATTGTTTACATAGAAAATCTCAAGGAATCTATAAAAAGGCTACTAGAACTCTTGAGTATACAGTTATACAGGGTCCTTGAGAGGGGAAGTTATTATGTAATATTGTACTAAGTTATTGCCAGATATGGATCAATTACCATGATACCCTATCTCAGAGAATATGTGCTCATTTTAACAACCGCCCCTTGGAGATATTGCTTAACAGAGGTATTGCCCAAGTGGCAGAGATTTCAGTGATGGGGAAGTGAGCATCTCACAATACCCCACAGTTCATATCCAAATGCCGTTCATTGCCACCAGATTAATTATTCCCTAAAACAGCGGTTCCCAACCTTTTTGGCACCAGAGACTAGTTTCGTGGAAGACAATTTTTCCATAGACTGGGGTGTGGGGAGGGATAGTTTTGGGATGATTCAAATGTATTACGTTTATCGTGAATTTTATTTCTATTATTACATTGTAATATATGACAAAATAATTATACAACTCACTATAATGTAGAATTACTGGGAGCCCTGAGCTTGTTTTCATGCAACTAGACAGTCCCATCTGGGGGTGATGGGAGACAGTGACAGATCATCAGGCATTAGATTCTCAATGGGGTTTGTACTCCTATGAGAATCTAATGCTGCTGCTGATCTGAAGGGCGCTCAGGCGGTAATGTGAGCACTGGAGAGTGGCTGTAAATACAGGTGAAGCTTCGCTCAATCATCCGCCGCTCACCTCCTGCTATACGGCCCAGTTCCTAACAGGTTATGGACTGATATGGGTCCAGGGCTTGGGGACCCCTACCCTAAAAATAAACCTAGAGCTCTTAGCACCCTTCATTTACCCCAGAGCAGTAATAAATATTCAAAATGGTTTCTGCTCTTCCATATTCATGCTCATATTCCATATTCAGGGAAGTGTCCTCAGACTATTCTAAGGACGACAGCAGTGCATGACAAAGCCTCAAAGTGTTGATCACTGTTAGAAGAAAACTGTAGTGAACAAAAAAATTTGCTAGATTTCAACCAACCAATAAAAAAAAAAATCTTAGTGAAAACCATGAAATTCAGCTACAGCTGGGAGTCAGAAGTCCCAGGGTCCTCACCACTACCAGTGGTAAGCTTGGGCGGTGGCTGCCCGCCCAGTGGAGCTGGGGGAGCACAGTAGAAGAGGATGTGAAGAGGAGCAGGGGATCCCTCCATTGTCAGCGGTGGCTCTGCCATGGATTCAGTGATATAGGGGTCAAATCATGCCTCTTTGAGGGGTCATGGCTCGTAATACCTCCCTCACGATAGCACCAAAAACCTGTTGCACTGGCTCCTCCCAGCCCTCAGTCATCAGGACATCTGGGTGGAAAGTGGTTCACTCACTTGAGAAGAGCCCTTCTGCCAGGCCCTCTGTGTGAGAAGACATTCTTTTGTCAGTGTTTTAAATAGGCAATTTGGCACATCATCTGAAGGAGACAAAAGACAGGGCATTGCCATAGAGTCCAGCCCGCACAATGCACCAAGTGTAACTGACACCTTCGAAAGGTTTCACGTGACCCAGATTTAGCAGTGCTCAGGGAAATGGTATCTGCTGGTTACTGCAGGGATATCTTCTTCAGGCATTTATTCTAGTCACAAACAGCCTTCTGCATCATCAGCTTATTTCCCCTTCCTTTCTTTTCTTTCTTCCTCTTATGTCTTTTATTTTCTTTCTCGGAAAGGCCATATGTGAAATAGGGGGCAGCTGTTGTAATGCGCCCCCCACAGGGGCAGGTATTTAAAGCTATTCAAGGCCTTTGCTTGAGGCTGCATTTTGACTCTAGTTGGGAAATGCATGATCATTTTATAGCTTTCATTAAGAAAGGGTTGGGGGACATTTTGTCTGCATAGAGTCTGCCTTTGCCCTCTTGTCCACCATAGCTCTGACAAAGCATCCCCTCGTCTTTGTTGGTAAAATTGCCCTGGCTGTGCTTTCGCTGTGGTATGTCAGAAATTAAATACCACCTAATCACGATTCACCATCAGGAACCTGTGTGTGGCATTTTCTTCCCTGCCCTGTCCCAGGGAAGGTCAGGGATGCCAGCTGTGCAAAGTGACACTATGACACTATGTGATGTGGACCCCTGGCTGGCTTTGAGTCGGCACATTCTGCCAGAGAAGAAAGGCCAGACTCTGCCTGCCTAACTTGTGCGAGGAGTGGCTCTCTACTGTTTTTCTCTGGTGTCGCCCACTCAAAACAGTTTCATCAGCATTCGGGTTTGGAGTTGTGTGATATCTCGAGACTGAGGTCAGCTCTCATCTTCACAACATGGGGTGAGGGAGGATGTTTTATTTTCAGCAGTATCATCTGTTGCTAAGGCGGGGGAAAGGGGCGAGAGGGTGTCACACAAAACCCAGTCCTGAGACACGAATATGGAGGAGGGTTTCATTTCTGTTTTTATAAGAATTTGACTTTTAGAGAAGATACTGCAACATTAACTCTTAAGTGAGAAAATGAGAGGCAGCTGGAAAGAAAGAAACTGCTTTTGAGGCAATGGAACGTCAGACTTCATAGAAGATGCTGGTTGCACAATTGACAACATTTAGGTTTCTTTCAGTTCTGACCTTTTTCTTCAGATTTAGGTTGGTGTTTCCACATGAATACAGAACACTTCCACTTAGATTTCCTTTTGGTTTAAAATAAAGTTTCTCCTTCCCCACTTTTGAAAACAACAACAATAATAGCTAATCCCAGTATAGCACTTACCATGTGTCAAGCCCTCTTCTAAGCACTTTGTATATATTAACTCATTTAATCTTCCTAATAACACTATGAGGTTAATATTATTATTGTTTCCATTTTACAAATAAGGAAATTGTGGCACAAAGTGATAACTTGCCCAGGGGCATACCGCTCGTAAGCGGAAGAGCCGGGACACAAATCATCTGGCTCCAGCTCTGGCTCTGAGCTATTCCACCATCATTCTTAGCTTTTCTAAGGTCAGAACCTGAGAAGCTTTGATGTGTCAATCTCCTGGAAGCAACTGTTAGGCTACAGAGCTTAAACTCTGGCTTCATCAGGCTAGTCTTATGATGGCTCCTGGTTGCCTCCTGCGTATGTGGAGCTGAACCCCCCGACCTTACTTTGAAGGCCATTACCCTCTAGTCCTACCCCAATCTAGCCAGGGTCCCCACTTGTACCCAGGGGTGGCCTCATAACCTGTGAGCCTAGGCCTTTCTGTTCTCTCCCTGCGGTTAATGCTGCTGCAGTATCTTCTCTAAAAATCAAATTCTCATTAAAAAAAAAAAAAAAAAACCAGAAATGAAAGCCTTCCTTCTTATTTGGGACTGGGCCCCATTCCCCAGCCTTTCCCACCGCTCCTCTACTTATTTCCAAGGTGCTGATCCCTCTTCTCTCTCTCGTCCTTTATGCTTAGTTCTACGGCACAATCCATCCTCTACACAGGGTCCTATTTGCTCATCTTCTGCACAGGGGAGTTTGGCTTTTTCTTCTGGCAGTACTGCCTGCTGTGAAGTATAAAGCAGTCTTCCAACCGGAATTAGTAGTTACCGAGTACCTGCTGTTGCACGGTGTATCTTCTCTTTCAACTGGATTGTAAGCCCTTATATACAGACACGATGTTCTAGTCTTCTCATTCATGCATTCATTCATTCATTCATTCGTGCACTCATTCATTCATTCTTCATTCATCAATTATTTATTGGGTCTTAGCTGGGCCCTAGCTAAGAGATGCGATGAATAATAAAATCTATAAAACATAGTCCCTGCCTTCATTGACAAACACTATAATGGACTATTTAAAACCAGAAACCATATTAGAGTTGTCATAACCCAACCTCTTCTGGCTACAGATGAGGAGGTCAAGGCCTCATCTTGGAGTGACTTGCCCAGAGCCTCAGGGCCAGTAAGGGATAAAGGCAAGAGCTCCTAGAACTCCTTCCACTGTTCCCCTCTGCCTTGAAGGCAGGGAACAAGAGGGACAAAATCAACCGTCTCTGACTGGCAGGTTATACTCATTGAACTGTGTGTTCTCAACAGTGTCCTACAGGCCTCTCTGAAGGGCTGGAAGGCTCCCAGCCCTCCCAGGAAGACAGCCTTGAAGCTCAGGTTGGAGGGTGTCTGAAGCCCTATATTCTCAATCATTAACTGCACCAGCGTTCAGGGCCCTGGCTTCCTTCCTGTTTGCTCCTGCTCTTCGGCACCTCCTGTAACCCTGCTCTCACAACAGGGCCCAAGCCCCTTGAGCACGGAAGTTGAGTGTCACTGTGGTTAAGAGCAGGGGTCCAGAAGTCAGAGAAACCTGGATTCAAGTCCTGCCTCCTTCACTTTTTAGCTTTTGACATTACACAAGTTATATCCAATAATTCAACAGTGAATTTATTGAGCTCCTTGGCTGTGTGTTCCAGGCACTGAAGGTAGGAACTAAGCAAGACAGACATGGCCAAGCTCTGACAGGCCTCACATTCTGCTTGGGGAGTCAGCCCATCAGCACAACAGCAAATAATCCGCATGGGGTGATTTCAGGGAGGGATATTTCGATTGATTCCGACTGGGGAGTCAGACCATTAGCACAACAGCGAATAATCACCAGGGGATGATTTCAGGGAGGGATCAATATTTTAATTGATCCCACTTGGGAGGTCATACCATTAGCGCAAAAAGCAAATAATCACCACGGGTCGATTTCAGGGAAAGATCAATAATTTGATTGATTCCACTTGGGGAGTCAGACCCTCAGTGCAGCAACAAATAATCACCACGGGGTGATTTCAGGAAGAGGTCAATATTTCAAAAGAGCAGGGGATGTGACAGAGTAGGTGAGACAGGGGCTAGACACAGAGGCCAGGGATGATGATGTACACGAAGTGACATCTGAGCTAAGACCTGCACCATGGGAAGACAGGGGAAGTCAGGGAGAGGGCATTCTGGGCAGTGGGCACAGGCCACTATGCCCTAGTCCCACCCCAATCTACTCTGGGTCCCTAGCGGTACTCGTGCTAAGGTCCTAGGACAAGGGTGGGCTTGGCCTGTTTGAGAAAGACAAAAGTATCTCCATCTGGAAAAAATATGGCTAACGAAAGTATTCATGCCCTTGGTTGTTGTGAGGACTAGATGAGTTGAGTGTACGGAGACCTTAGTGGAGTGTCTGGCGGTAAATGCTGGCTGCATATTATGGTTCCAAAGGTTGTTGCTAGAAGGCACACCCCACCCTAACTGGGTCCCTAACTCTGTGGAACCCAGGCCTTTTTTCCTTTTCTTCGAAACAACACTTGTTCCCTCTTTGTGGAATGCACTCCCACACCTCTCCTACCCCACCCCTGCCTGGCAAACCACGAATGATCCTTTAACTCTCAGTTTAAATGACAGTCCTTCCTTCTCTACAGTCACAGCAATGGCCTGGCAGGTTGCATACCCACGTGAGGACCTGCAGGGCCATCCTGGGAGCTGACTGCTTATCCAAAGGTCTGGAAAGGCCTGGGGCCAGCCTCCAACCTCGCCTGACTGTGTGACCCCACCCTCTGTGTGCACCGGGCCCTCCCTTCATGTCTAGCCAAAGCTGTTACCTCCCTGCCCTCCCTCTCTATCACTGTACCTCGGAGCACCTCGTTCTTCCCTTCAAACACACGTCTCATGTTGAGATGGTAGGTGGATGTGACTGTCGACTATGGATATTGGCCTCTCCACCAAAGATGGAAAGTTCCAGAACAGTGTCTGTGGCTTTTGTGGTTCCCCAACAGCACTCGACGTCTGTTGAATAAGTATTTGTTGATGAATGTCCCCACCCTCTCCTGGTGCTCCTCTTGCTGCTCAGTCCCCTGCTCAGTCTCCTTTGCTGACTCGTCCCCTTCGCTGACTCGTCCCCTTCTACTTGGTCACTTGAGGTTGGAGCTTCTCAGGGATGAAACCCAGCCCCTCCTCTCCTGCCAGGCTCTCTCCCTAAGTGACCTCACCCCCTGCCCACACGCCCAGGTGCCTCGATGACTCTCTGATATATATCTCTCACCCCAGACCTCCTCCGACTACAGACCTGTTTTCCAAGGCCACCGTCCCACCTCCTCCTGGATACCTCAGGGCATCTGAAACTCAGCACATCCCATGCAGAGTCCATGATTGTCCCTTTAGATCTGAGTTGAGTGCGGGGCTGCCCGCCTCAGGCCCGAGCAGCTCATCCATCCATCCAGTCGAGCATGACAGCAACCTCAGAGTCAGTCTTGGTGCCTCCCTGACCTCCTAACTCCCTGTATCTACTGTCCACTGGGAACTGCTGGCTTCACCCCTAAATATCACTTACCCCTGTGGGTCTTTCCACCCCTGCCCACTGTCCGCCGCCTACGGAGGCCATCTCCCTGCCTCTACGCTGGCTCACTCGCCTGCCGGTTCCAGTGCGCTCTCCACGCAGCAGCCACAGTGGCATTTAGAGAGGCAGATCTGATCCCATCAGTCTCTCCCACCTGACAACCCTCTGGGGCTTCTCATGGCCCTCTGGAGGAACCCTGTTCCCCTCAGTGGCCCTGCTGCCTCTGGACCCTCCTCCCTATCCGTTTCCTGCAAATGCTGGGTAGGAAGGGAATCTGTCCCAGGGCTCAGGAGTGGATGAGGAGGGAAAGTGCAGCCTTGGGGCCTCAGCAGGGTTAACAGGACAGTGTGGCTCTTGCTCTGCAGCCTGAGCTGACCCATGAAGTGAGTGACCCCATCGAGCTGGGTTCTTCAGATAGCCTTTGGTGGCTAGTCTCCCACTTCCCCTGGCCTGGGACAATGGACTCCTTGTGGGGGCCTGGGGGACTCAACTTCCACTCTCAGTATGAGTGGAGGCTTCACGGTCTAACGCTGCTGACCCCCAGAAGCCTTACTCTCTGGGGTACTGCTGTAGAGAAGGGGGTCTTTGCTGTAGTTCCTATGAGATCTCCCAGAAACCAAGGATTGGGGTCACCCTCCAGTGACAAACAGGATCCAACACCTTCTGCCTTCTCTGCTGCTGTCCTCTGCTCCAGCCTCTTCCCTTCCCTCCTATAGCCTCTCAGCACAGCTGTCGGGCCAGCCTCTCATCCATATGTCAGGCATAGCACTGTTCCACTTCACATCCTCCCTGTTTTGCTCTGAGTACAAACCACAGTTCTTGAAATGCCCAGGGCTGACCTGATTTGGCCTGATTACCTCTCTGATCTCAACTAGACTAGGTTAGCCACTCATCCCTTCTGTCCAGCTGCCCTGGCCTCCTTGCTGATCCTCAAACTGTCCAGGTACCCTGGTGACTTATACGCTCTGCGCAGAGCCCTCTGCCCCAGAAACCCGAGACTCTCTTTTACCTCCTCCTGGTATTTGCTCAAAGGCTCCTTCTTAGGGGGTCTTACTGGCCTCCCAATCTAAATGTACCGCCTCTAACCCCACTTAAACTTCCCACCCCTTTCTATGATATTTTTTCTCCTTACCATTTATCACCATGGACCAGACTGTATATTTTGTTTATCTTATTTACTATCCATCTCTCCCAACTAGAATGTAAGCCTCATGAAGGTGGAGGAGGGGAGCTTATTTCTGAATCTCCAGCATCTAGAATGGTACCTGCCACACAAATATGTGCTCCATAAACGAATGCACTTTTTCTTTTCTGTACTCCCTGGGCTGCAGACTGCATGCAAAGCACATCCTCAAGGCCAGGGATCTGTCTCAAGCCTTTTTGAAAACCACCCCTTTCCTACGTGCCCCACACCCAGCTCTAGCAGGGTGCCCTCCTGCCCCTGAGCCTGCCCTCATCATGCCCCTTGCCGAGGCCTCAGGACTGAATCACATTTTTGGAGTCTTCCTGGGATAAGCTAATAGGCATCATTATTCTACAGCGATGCTCATGTATAATTATAATTATTATCCTATATGAACGATCTATTGCTGTTCGGTAATTCCAATGGTAATTGCTGGCCTTCTGAGAACTGAGCTGGCTTGGACGATGTGTGCCCATTTTCTCTGAAGCTGCCCTCTGGAACACAAGCAGGTAGGCACTGCCAAGTGGCAGAGGTGCTCGACAATTTTTCCCTCTCCACTGGCCCTTACTTCAATTGCTAATGGGAATAAGAGTGGAGGTGACCAAAGGAGTGATTGCTGTCTGGAAGAAGTTTCTACCATTTCTTCTAGTCCAGGGCAAGTCCAAGTGAGTTTGGGTGGCAGAGCCAAGAGGTTGAAAATGAGACGGTGCAGTGGAGTCTCTGGCCGAAAACAACCTCCCTCCCCTCTCAGCAGTGGCCTTGACGGGTGGCTGAGAGCCAGGCCTTCATAGGAGCCTCCTGAGTCGTTTTTTACCCTCTGTCTTTGAGCTCCCAACACACCATGTGCTAGCTTTCTTCAGGTGGATCTGCCCTGGGGATCCCAGGACTGGGGCTCAGAGCCCTTCAGAATCTTCCCCTCTGTGCCCCAGCCTCCTGCCAGGCCCTGCACCAGCCCCTGCTTCTTACTGCTCCCTGGGCACATCTGATGCCTTGGTGCTTCTGGGTCTTTGCTCCAGTGGTGGCACGGCCCTGCTCATAATAGGGCACAGGAAGCTCCTCCGAGATGCCAGCCATATCTTCGTAGTTATCCTGTAGCCCCTGAAGAGGAGACCCTTTGACCTGAGTGCCGGCCTCAGGGACGCCGGGATGCTGCCTTTCCACTCAAGCAGTTTGAGCTATTCCTCTAGCCAAGAAAAGCTTTACCAGGGGCCCACATCAGTTCATTGATTTTCAACCAAACACAGATTCGCTGGGCAGGCGGAGGCAATAGAGGGCAAGGCAGGAGCTGAGGCTCGAAAGAGCATGTGCCAGCACCAGCTGTCACACGGCCCACAGAGTGCCCCTCCCAGGGCTGTGGGCTCCTGCTCCTTCCACCTCCCGTCTGCAGAAGGGAGTCAGTTCCCAGGAGACGGCTTCTCCAGTTTGAAATAAACATCTGTCAAGGTGGGACCAAGAAGTATACCCTTGGTATCCCAGAACACAATGGCTTCTAGGTAAGAGTTAAACCGGTCTTACACTGTGCAGAGATGAAGCACCTTACCCCTGCTGCACACAGCTTTAGTCAACCCAAATGCAATCATGGAGATAAACAACAGGGAAATTAATTAGAAGAGTTGCCAAAAATACCCATTTTTCCTCTTTTTCCATTTGCTCCTTTTTCTCCTTTTGGGCCCTGAGGACCAGGCTGTCCGTCCGATCCATTGTGTCCTGGCAACCCGCCAGCTCCTGGAGGTCCTGCATCAAAACACAGAAACAGGGACATTAACAACAACAACAAAAAACATTCTTCACTGGAGTTACTGTAATTTCCTTTACCGATGAAACTGAGCAGGCATCAATACCTTTTCCACATCCTCTCCCACTTCTTCCCTTCCTTCTCTGGCAAAAGCAGTGCCAAGTAGGGGAATGGTGATGGAGGAGCCTCAGGTGAGGGGCACAAAGAAGGAGACACACAGCAGGACTGCCTCCAGGCTCTTGCCCTCCCCTCATCTGTCCCATCAGAGAGATCCTAGGGGTCTGGCCACCCACAGCCTCCCCTTAAACTAGAAAAGTCCAAGGGCTCTTACCTGGTGGTCCAGGAGGTCCTACAACAGAAAAAAATTTTAAATGAGAAACCATGGGTGGAAGAAAGAGAAACCAGCATCGAACCCAGAAAACAAAGATCACCCCCGACCTTCAAATCTCCTAATTATCTACTGACCCTAAGCAACGGATTCTACACCTTGTATTTAGAACTCATTATATTTGGCCAAAAGACCCTTCCTTTAAAGCAATTCAACAAAGACCCATTTGCCAATCAAACCACATTTACTTGTTTCAAGGAACCAAGATTAACTTCTGAGCTGTCCTCACTGTAGATTCCTAAATTAGTCATCTCTCAAGCAGTCAACCTAATAAACGGAGGGCCAGTAACAATACTGGTGGCCATGAATGCAGCCCTAGCACAGGGGGTTAGCAAATGATGGTGCTGTCATTGTGGGGCTGAGATTTGGCTGTCCCAGGAGGCCTCCAAGTGTTCTCATCTAGCTAGCTTGTCTCATCTGAGCCACTGGGGGGAGTCGGGAGTGAAAGCTGGCTGGCTAGATTTCTCTTTTGTTACATGAACTAGCCTGAGGAAAATTGAGAGCCCAGATCAGGTAACACATACCTTCCTTAGCGTGTAATTACCCAAGGATCTAAGGGGTTCAGATGAATCCAAATTGATTTTGCTCCCACAAATAGGGGTGTCTTATTGTCAACTATTCTATTTGAGTACTCAGACAAGCTAATGAGGTTGTAACATGAGCAGTTGAATTCCTTTTGTTTCTTTTTTTTTTTTTGGAGACGGAGTCTCACTCTGTCGCCCAGGCTGGAGTGCACTGGCGCCATCTCGGCTCACTGCAAGCTCCGCCTCCCGGGTTCTCACCATTCTTCTGCCTCAGCGTTCCAAGTAGCTGGGACTATAGGCACCCGCCACCACACCCGGCTAATTTTTTTTTTTTTTTGTATTTTTAGTAGAGACAGAGTTTCACTGTGTTAGCCAGGATGGTCTCGATCTCCTGACCTCGTGATCCGCCCACCTCTTTAGACCACATATAATGATTACCAATATTGGAATGGCGAGGTCTTTCTATAAATCTAAGCCTGTGACCATTCACAAAACAAGCATTAACTAAGCAGTTACTACGTGCATCAAACTCCACCAAGAAATCCTGGTCCCTGTATCTGTTGTGTTCACAGTCTATGTGGGGAAGATGGACTCTTTGAAATCGTAATGCAGTATGAGAGAGCTACAGTGAAGTGTTCACTCCCATACCCCTGACAAAGGGTACTGGGGAAGTGTGGGCATGCAGTGGTCTGAGAAGGCATCTCAAGATGATGATCCTGGAGCCATGACATTGAAGAAATGGGGCTTAAGATGGCAGCAGATGAGGTCTGACATTTCCATGAAGGGGCCACCAGGAGTACAGGTACAGAGGTGGGGACTCATAAGATTCAGGGTGGGAGGAAGTTAGAGGACTGGTCAAGTGTGTAGAGATGAGGCTGAAGAAGGACCTGTGTATGGTGGGTAGCAGAAGCACTTGAATGTCAAGCCAGGAGGTGTAGATGGTATCTGTGAGGCAGGAGGGAGCCATAGGAGGTTCTTAGGCAGGAGGATGATGCTGTGAAAGCAGTGTGGGTTTGATAGCCTCTTTGTAGCTGGAAGATGGATAGAACTAGGTGCAACAAGACGAGAGAGACAGTGACACAGACACAGGAAGAGAGACATGGAGGATGGGCATTGCAGAAAAAAAACCCTAGGGGATCTTTGCAGTTAAACTCGGTGACAAGGTTGTGTATAAATGAGCTGACTGTAGAATTGTAGAGAAAGCTAGACATTCAAGAGGTATTTCAGCAGAATGAGCAAGAATCCACATCTGATTGGGTAGGAGACAAAGGAGGAAGACTTTCAGATAACAGGGGGCCAGCAACACAGATAGAGGCTATTTTGACTGGCGTGGGGACTCTTGGGATAAATAGGTGTTTGAGGATATGCTTTCAATACATAACAGCCCTACTAAGACGGCACCACATCCTCTAGGGTCAGTACAGCCTGTGTCTCCATGACTTTACCACCAGATGGCGCACACGTACTGGGAAGGGGGTGATGTGGCCAGTTAACAGAGGTCAGAGGAAATCAATTAATCATCGTTCCTGATGACAGAGGGAGCCAAATTCGGATACAGAGATTGGTGGAAGGAATAATTTGACTGTAAAACACAAGACTTGCCTGTACACAGTAGGTTTCAAGAGTTCCCACGACAGTCTGATAACCATGCCCATGCATCAGTACTGTTGGTGAGAGCTCCCGGCTGAAGCTGTATATTCAGGACATATTAGCCGTGGCCAAGGCTGTAACTATGGTGATTAGATTAGGGTGTCCTGCAAGAGCTCCACTGACGCCCTGTGGATAGAGTTCCTCTCATATGAATCCACAGAATTGCCTGCAATGCCTATTAAAATGCAGATACCCAGGCCCCATCTGGGGTTCCTAATTCAGTTTAGATTTAGAGGCCCAAGAATCTGCATTTTTACCAAGCATCATAGGCGACTGGAATGCATCTGGACATGGGCCCTCTGATGTGGTGTGAAAATTTTCCGGGAAAAGAATCAGTCACCATCAGCAGATCCTTAGAGGGGTTCTTGACCCTAAAAAGGTTCAGAGCTACTAGTCCTAAGGCAAGAGTAAAAAGTCTGGGTTGAATTGGGGATGGAAGAGCGGGAGGGCCACACCCCACCTGGGGAGAGGTAAGTGAGAGAAGAGGCACCAGGAAAGAGAGAGCTGTCAGAAGACACGTGGAGGAGGAAATCCAGCAGGTCTAATGCCCCACAGCTAGAGGAGGAGAGAATTTCAGAAGAGAAAGGAAGACAGCCCCAGAGAGCTCAGCAGTCCAGGCAGACATAAAATGTGCTGAGGCATAGGGAGCTATGGTGATGGCAGGATGCCCCCCATCCTCTCAGAATACCAGCCCAGCTCTCCAGGGGCCTGACATCTGGAAGAGCTCCTACATGTGTCAAATAATGTCAAATGTCATGATGTTTGCCAACCGAGTGTTTAAAAAACTGTTTCTCAGCTCCTGACCCTTCTCCCTTTCTTGAATAGCACATCCTCGAGCAATGTGTGCAGACATCCATGTTCATGCTAACAGTGCATGCAAGGCTGGTGTCCGGGGCCTGCCACCCACGCAGGTGCATAGGGTTTCACCTCACAAGGGGGCTTCAGGTGTGGGCTTAATGCTCTGCGGTCGCCATCTAGAAATTCCCAGTGATCTTGTTTTTGAATTTGTGTTTTGTAAGTGAAGTCCAACGGGTCAATAAAGTATGCACAGAGGGCTTGGTGGGGTCTCACCTCCCACCACCTTCCCAGGACATGCCACCTGCTCCCTTGCCCCATGATGTACTCTTTGTACTCTCTGTACTCCTTGCCCCATCAGTAACTTCTGCCACCTTCCACCCTGGTAGGGGCTGGGGCACAAGTGCAGGAAAGGTGGGGCTGAGTGGTGCCCTGCATGCCTGAGTCACAAGGCAAGACCCCTGGGTCTGTACTTGCCCTATAAGTATTCCATGCTTCGCGGAGTATGACATTAGGTAGCAGATTAAAAACTCACACCAAAACAGGTCAAGACTGTGGAAGAAAGAAGAAATCCTTTTTCCTGCTTCTTTTGGAGAAGAAACCCTGCATTTTCATTTTGTACTGGGCCCTGCAGATTATGTAGCTCATGCTAACTGTACCCATCCCACACTCCTAACCAGAATCGATTAAAATTGGGTGGATGCTTGATAAGAGCTGAGCCACTTAGATATTTTTTTTTCCCTTGAAATCTAAAATTGGCCCACAATGCCCCTAGTTATGTAAACTTGAGGCCTGTGATGGCCATGAACACCAAAAACAAATCAGTCTGCAGAGAGAAGTGCCAGTTCCAGTCAATTAGCGTTGGCTTTCTGGAACAGCAGAAAAGAATGCTGTGAGGCTGTGCTCAGCAGCATTGATCCATGATTGATATTTGCCTAGGTACAGAATGAGAGAGTAGTGACATGTATCATGACTGGGTTAGGGTCACTTGGCTACAAGGAGAATGTGTAGTGCTTCTGCCCCAATATGCAGTTCAGTAACGTGATGATTTAGATGTTTTCCAACAGATACACATGAAGAGGATGCAGTGAGTGAAGAATAACCCGATAACACGGCTTCTTCAAGACACCTGCTCTCCCAGAAGATATGCTTCTGGGTTCCCAAGGAAATCTGGGCTCCAGAGTAAGATGCATTCAGAAAAGCATGTGTTGTTTGACAAACTCTGTACTAGCAAAAATAACTAATTTCTCTAGCTAGGGGATTACCCTCACAATCCACCTGAGATGTTAAAGGTTGCACAAAATCACATAGCATCTGTCCTGACTGCCATAGCAGCATAGCAGCAACAGCTGGGCAAGGAAGAGGGACGGGAGCCGGGTTACCTGGTCACAGCTGGACTAGCCTCAAGTTATGAGTACCTGCTTTTTCAAAGATGAATCCAGTGGAACGATAAATCTTGTTCCCAGTCCCCAAGCCCAGGTTCTGCTCTGGCACATCTTCCTGCCAGGCATCCTCTTAGGGCTCAAGACCAACGCTCTCTGTCCACCCTCTGAAGCTACCCAGTTCATTCCTGGGTCCTGTCACTCACCCTCCTGCCCACTACCCTGCCCCCAATCCGGACCTCATGGTCTATCCCAAAGCATCCTCTCACTTTGCAACTTGTACTTTTCACATCTAATTTTAATTGAAGAACTTTCTGTGTAAAAGGAGGCCCAATTTCAAGCTGGCATGAAAGGAGAAGGTGCTGTCTTTTGAAAAGCTTTTCAAAGTGCTAAAGAAAACCTACTCAACCCACTTCCAGCGCGGATGTCATCCCCTACTCCCTGCCAATCTCTCCTAAGTGGTCTCAATAGCTCCGTCCCGTGCATTCACTGTACAGCCTGGCTCTCAGGTCTATCACTATTAAAAAAATAAAAAAGGAAGAGGCTTTTCCTGTGCCTCTCAACAGGCTTTTGTGCCTGTAATTCCATCCATCCATTTCTCTAGCACTCATTACTGTCGCATGTAACTCTGAAAAGGGACTTCCAGAGATGGAAGAAAGATGCTTAAGCTACAAGAGTTTCAGAATAAAGGACCAAGCTGTTCTGAAGATCTTTAATTTTCAGTGAGGGCCGGAATATGACTTGAGCTATTCAATTAGCATTTCCCAAGAAGCCACAGGATTATAGTTTTTCTCTCTGAGGCCAAAATAAGTGAACGAGAGTCAGACTTGGATTTGGGGTTCCTGAGGGGAGTTTCTTTCTTACCATCTCACCTCCGTTCACACACTCATATACCCACAGGTTTATTCACTCAGCAAACTCACATTGCACTCCTAATACAAGGCAGGTAACGAGAGGGAGGTGGGGGAAGTACTGTGGAAAAAGGCTAGGCTTCCTACGACATGATGCAAACTGTGCAGGGTTTCTCAAACCTGAGAAGCTCTAGCCCGGCCTCCCCAGAGACTGGGACCATCAACTGAGAGATCCAGCAAAAGCTTCAGGTGGCTTCAGGTCTCATGGTCATGTTTTACAGTCAGAGGGGACTGCTGTAGCACTCCACGACATACAGTTTGGGCCACCACACCTGGCCAATCTGGCCAATAAGTACTTCTGATAAAAGAACTGTATCAATTAGCAAGGTCTTTTCCCTTCCTTTTTCCCCCCTTTTAAAAACTAATGGGAATAAGAAAAACATCTATGGCTCTGGTTCAAGGTACCACACGTTTCTAATTACCCAAGTCCTAGTTATTTTCCATGGCTATATTTCTATGGCAATACTGAAAAATATTATTTTTCATAATCATATTACAATGGGTTTTCAAGTCATTAAAAACATCTGGTAAAAGTAAACCAACATGTATTTTTATAACACGAAGTGTCCCTAGGTGTTTATTCTGCCACGGGCCTTCGGCGGCGCAAGTCCTTGTTGTGTGAGCGGCTCTGCTCAGCGGCCGGCCTACCTGTGAGGCAGATGCCCTTGGTGCTGTTGCACAGGTCCACCATCACTCGAATCTGCAGGGGAGAGAGGGTCATCAGAGCAGACAGTGGGCAGCAGGCCCTGGGCTCACCCTTTATTCAGACGAGCAGAAAGCAATCATAAAATGTCACCAAGTAACTTTAGGAGAACTCGTGGAACTTCAAGCAAAATGCAGTGATATCCCACCTAGTGATGTTGCAGTCAACAATGAATCGTATACAATGGTGATTTCGTAAGATTACAATGGAGCTGAAAACCTCATTTGTCTAGTCACGGGATAATGTCTTGGTGCAATGCGTGACTTCGTGTTTGTGGTGATGCTGGTATAAACAAAGCTACCACACTGCAGATTACAAAAAGCATAACACGTACAATTACGTATGGTACATAATACTTGATAATACATGACTATTACTGCTTTATGCATTTACTATGTTATACTTTTCAAAATCTTTTTAAAAAGTTTCCAGCTGACATCTTGACTCCACCATATTTTGTATTGTTATTTTAGAGTGTATTCCTTCCACTTAGAAGAAAAAAGTTAACTGTAAAACAACCTCAGGCAGGTCTTCAGGAGGTATTCCAGAAGGCACTGTTCTCACAGGAGATGACAGCCCCATGCATGTTATTGCCCCTGGAGACCCTCCAGTGGGACAAGATGTGGAGGTGGAACCCAGTGATATTGATGATCCTGACCCTGTGTAGGCCTCAGCTAACGTGTGAGTTTGTGTCTTCATTTTTAACAAAAAAGCTTAAAAAGTGAAAAAACAAAACAAACAAAAAAACACCAAATTTTAAAAATAGAAAATAGCTGACATAATAAGGATATAAAGTATTTTTGTAGATCTGTATAGTGTGTGTTTTAAGTGTTATTACGAGTCAAAAGGTAACAGAAATTAAAATTTTATAAAGTAAACATGTCACAGTAAGCTAAGGTTAATTTGTTAAAGAAAAATATTTTAAAATAAATTTGGTGTAGCCTAAGTGTACAGTGTTTATAGAATCTGCAGTGGTGCACAGCCATGTCCTAGGCCTCCACATTCCCCCACCACTCACTCACTGACTCACCCAGAGCAACCCCAGTCCTGTAGCTCCATTTATGGTAAGTGTCCTATACAGGTGAGCCATTTTAAATCTTTTTTTCTTTTCTTTTTTTTTTTTTGAGATGGAGTCTCGCTCTGTCGCCCAGGCTGGAGTGCAGAGGCACGATCTTGGCTCACTGCAAGCTCCGCCTCCCGGGTTTACGCCATTCTCCTGCCTCAGCCTCCCGAGTAGCTGGGACTACAGGCGCCTGCCACCTCGCCCGGCTAGTTTTTTGTATTTTTTTAGTAGAGACGGGGTTTCACCGTGTTAGCCAGGATGGTCTCGATCTCCTGACCTCGTGATCCGCCCGTCTCGGCCTCCCAAAGTGCTGGGATTACAGGCTTGAGCCACCGCGCCCAGCCTTTAAACATTTTATACTGTTGTTTTAGGGTACCTTTTCTATGTTTAGATACATAAATATTTACCATTGTGTCACAGTTGCCTACAGCATTCAGTATTGTGACATGTTGTATAGGTTTGTAGCCCAGGAGTAATAGGCTCTACCACATAGCTGAGGTGTGCTGTAGGCTATAGCATCTAGTTTCGTGCAAGTACACACCATGATGTTTACACAACGAAATTGCCTAATGACACATTTCTTAGAATGTATCCCTGTGATTACATGACATATGACTGTAGTTAACACTTGAAAGAAACTCTTCAAAGATCTAAGAATATTTGCTGTCAGCAGCTTATCTATCAACATCATCAACAGAATTTCCTTGAATTTCTATGGCATTCTGACAGGATGACGAGGGAATTGCCAAATTCAACTTTCACCACTGTCATGAGCCAGCCCCCACAGCATCTGGAGGGCTCAATTTGTGGGCCTGCATAAAAGGGGTGGTGAACCTAGTGGTTGGGAGGAAGCACCGACTAACTGGGTGAGCACAGATGAAGTACTTAACCTCTCGGAACTCTGATCTCCCCCTCTGAATAACATAAGCAGCTGGCCTTGAGGACTGACCTGCTCGGTACCCAGCACGTGGAAACTGCACCTGAGTGGCAGTGATTCTCATGCCATATGGACACTTCCCGCTGGATGACCACCTGTGGCAGGTGGTCACTGCAGCATGGCATTAGCCTGATGTTTTCAAAACCACTGGGAATAAGGAAAACATCTGTCTGCCTCACACCCACTGTATACCCCTTCCCATTCTCCACGCTGCTCCAGTGAGCTTCAGAAAAAACAAATCTGTGCTAAATTCACAGGCTGATACTGAAAGATCTCTAAGATAAATGAAAAAAATGCAAATATAGAGCAGCACATATAACATACTTTTGTTCATGTAAAACAGTGCTGCACACAGAAATGCTTCTATAAGCTTCTCTCTTGCTGCTTTTAAGATAATTTCTTGGTCTCTCTGGAATATTTCTGGAGATAGATCTAGAAAACCACAAGTGAGGGGAAAATGGAGGGCCAGGGTGGAAGGGAGCTGTACTAAACATGATATAGTCTTTGTCTTTTTCAACAATGTCACTGATTACTCTTTCCATTAAACTATTTTTCAAAATGCCATGTTTTGATGTGAGGGGAAAATGATTTTTGTCTTGTATCTAGATTTATTCTTTTTGTTAGGAGATCCAGAGGAAAACTCATATTGTATTTACTTTTTGTCGAGTATGTCAACAGCTATTTATTGCCTGTTTTAGAAACTTATTATGGAATATATCATACATATCACACATGAAGAAAATGTGAGCCTGATGTGGTGGATCATATCTGTAATCCCAGTGCTTTTTTTTTTTTTTTGAGATGGAGTCTCGCTCTGTCGCCCAGGCTGGAGTGCAGTGGCGCGATCTCGGTTCACTGCAAGCTCCACCTCCCAGGTTCACGCCATTCTCCTGCCTCAGCCTCCCGTGTAGCTGGGACTACAGGCACCTGCCACCGTGCCTGGCTAATTTTTTGTATTTTTTTAGTAGAGACGGGGTTTCACCGTGTTAGCCAGGATGGTTTCGAACTCCTGACCTCGTGATCTGCCCGTCTCGGCCTCCCAAAGTGCTGGGATTACAGGGGTGAGCCACCGCGTCCGGCCATCCCAGTGCTTTTTTAGGCCAAGGTGGGAAGATTGATTTGAGCCCAACCAGCCTGGGTAACATAGTAAGATCCTTTCTCTGTAAAAAAATGAGAAATTAGCTGGATGTAGTGGCATGCACCTATAATCCCAGTTACTTAGGAGGCTGAGGCTGCAGTAAGCAGTGATCCCACCACTGCACTCCTGCCTGGGTGACAGAGCAAGACCCTGTCTGAAAAAAAAAAAAAAAAAAGGAAAAGAAAGAAAAAAAAATGTGTACAGATATTTAATGATGAATAATATGACAAACACATATATATGAAATGGAAGTTTACCAATGCCTTGGAAGACTTCCGGATGTCCCCTTACCCCCAGTAGCTCTCTGAGTTGGAGTACACTTATCCGTTTTATTCAGATAAGAAAATAGAGGCTTAGAGAGATGCCATCATTTACTGAAAATCAACAGCTTGCTGGTAGAAGAATGGGACTCAGCTCCAGGTTTCCTAATTCCAGGTCCACTCCACTTGTCTATTATGGCTCTGGTGATTATCTTAACATCACCAGACAGAAAAAAAATGATTCACTGCCTTTAGTCATTTTCATAAACGAATGTAATCAGCTGCACTAGAACAAAATTTATTGTCTTAAAAAATGTGTAATTGCCCATTGAAAGGACCAGAAAAGACTTCACAATGGCTTCATTTGTTGCCTGGGGGATCACAGCAGAAGGGGTGGTCGGAAACAACAGAAGCATCAATAGGGAAAATTAGCCTTTCTCTTTGGTACTAATCACTGATCTGGGGCAGGTGCAGCTTTTGTAAAAACTATGAAGCAGTTTTCATTTCCTGACCTTTTGGTTTCATTTGTATGCTAAATGTCAATTTAGATATTTGCCAGTAAATTATGTTAATCTTTACTCAAGAATAGTCTTTTAACGAAATTGGGCTGTGTATATAAGATTGTATTGAGATGAAACATATGGTATATGAAAAGGTGTGGCCATAAAGTTAGAAACTTTTTTTTCTGGTCATAGGATTAAAAATTGGAATGAAAATAAGAAAACTCCGAATTGAAAGTCACAAAATCTAGATGGTTAAATTAAGGAATCATATTTGGCATAAAGAACCTCTTAAATCTTGAGGTAGGTCTTGAGAAGGTTGAAGCTGGAAGAGTCCTTAGAGGTCATTGTCCTGGGGTACTGGGCATGACACATCCATGTTGTGGCCCTGCGCCCCAACCTTGTAGAGCATCTCCCAGTGCTTTCCCCCTTCCTGCCCATCACTGTCACTCTGCTCCAGTCACACTGGCCTTGTCGCTGGTCTTGGCTGTGCCTAGTGTGCTGTGCAGCACATCTTTACCTGGTGAGCTTCACTGATGCCTCAAGTCAGGCTTTCCCTGGCTCTCAGCTGATGGGAGCCCAGGCAGCCACTCCTCATCACCTAATCTGGCCTTTTTGCGTTTGTAGCACTTATCATTATTCAGTACAGTTGACCTTGAATGATATAGGTTTGCACTGTATGGGTCCACTTGTACACAAGCTTTTGTCAGTAAATACAGTCAGTTCTCCATATGCACAGGTCCTGCACCTGCAACCAAACATGGATCGAAAATACAGTATTTGAGGGATGTTAAACTCTCAGAAATGGGTGGCTGAATTTTCATATACTTAAGTTCCACAGGGCCAGCATCAGGAATTTGAGCGTGTGCGGATTTTGGTATTCACAGGTGTCCTGGACCCAATCCCCCACAGATACTGAGGAATGACTGTATTCTCTTGTTCATATGTTTATTACCTACTCCTGCTCCCCAGAGAAAGGAAGCATTTTGAGAGCAGAAAAACTTCTTTGTTTTGTCTGCATCTACTGTACTATGTTTTGAATATGTCCTCCCAAATGCATGTGTTGCAAACATAATCCCCAACATAACAGTGTCGGGAGGTGGAGCCTAAAGGAAGAAGTTTAAGTCTGCAGAACCCACCCTCATGAATGAATTAATGCTGATTATAAGAGGGCTTGAGTTCACTCTCTTGCCCTTTTGCCTTCTGCTGTGGAATGATGCAGGAAGAAGGCTCTCACTAGATTCCGGTCCCTCAATCTTGGACTTCCCAGCCTCCAGAATTATGAGAAATAAATTTCTGTTCATTATAAATTACCCAATCTGTGTTTTTCCATTATAGTAGCACAGAAGAGACTAAGGTACCCTGTGTCTAGAATAGTGCCCGGTCCCAGGCCTGGAACTTCTCTGCTGAGGAGAAGGTTCAGGTGTGAAAACACATCAACAGTCTCCAAGGGAGAGTTTCCCTGAGAGAAGGTGACAGTAAATTGCTAATCAGTTCATAGTACGAGAATCTGGTGGTGCTGGGGAGAGGGTGGGTGAGGCACAGGAAAAAGTCCAATCCAGCCACGCTAGCATGGAGGACAGACTTGGTGGGAACAATGGGCTGTCAACCCAAGTGCAAGATAATAAACAGTAGCCCCGAGAGCTCAGGATGAACGCACTGTTGGCTGTAAGCATCACTGAGGAGTGAGAATTATCTCCCAGAAGAAACACTGGGGCCCATCAGGTTCATCTCCCAGGTGGGAAGATCAATGCAGCAATGGACAGGGACACATTACATTGCATGAGGACTTGTTTTCAGCATTGAATGTTTGGTAGCTGCTATGGTTTGAATGTCCCTTCCAAAACTCATGCTGAAACTTAATCCTGAATGTGGCAGTACTGAGAAATGGGCCTTTTAAAGAGGTTATTGGATCATGAGGGCTCTGTCCTCAAGAATGGATTAATCCATTCATGGATTAGTGGGTTATCATGGTGGGGAAACTGGTGGCTTCACATGAAGAGAAAGAGAGTCCTGAGTGAGCACACTTCAGTCCCTTGCTACGCGATGCTCTGTCTCACTTGGGACTCTTCAGAGAATCCTCACCAACAAGAAGGCTGTCACCAGATGCAGCCCATCAACCCTAGACTTCTCAGTCTCTATCACTGTAAAAAATAAATTCCTGGACAGACGCGGCAGCTCATGCCTGTAGTCCCAGCACTTTGGGAGGCCGAGGCAGGCGGATCACCTGAGGTCAGGAGTTCAAGACCAGCCTGACCAATATGGCGAAACCTTGTCTCTACTACAAATACAAAAAAATTAGCTGGGTATGGTGCCACACTCCTGTAATCCCAGCTACTTGGGAGGCTGAGGCAGGAGAATCACTTGAACCCATGAGGCAGAGGTTGCAGTGAGCTGAGATAGAGCCACTGCACTCCAGCCTGGGCAACAGAGTGAGACTCCATGTTGAAAACAAAAATCCTTTTCTTATAAATCATTCGGTTTCAGGTATTCTGTTATAATAAACAGCAAGTAGACTAATACAATAGCATTAGGGGAAAAGATAGCACAAATGGGCCCTACTGGTAGCCTGACCAGATTTTCCAGTTTTTTTCTCTGAAAAGGGATTCTCATTGGATTAGCAGAACTCTTGGGGATCTTGGCCAAGGTAGAGGCCCCAGGAGAAAAAGAACAAACTTCTTGCTAACCTGGCGTCAGATGGCTTGAGCTTGTTTTAATTCAAACTAAAGAGAGATGGGACATAATTGGGCAGTATCTGTTAAAAAGAAAATGCTACAAATGAGGAATTCCACCTGGAAGAGTATACAAGGATATCTGGACAAAAATGCTCAAAGCAACATTGTGTGGCAGAACATGCAAAGGCTCATCAATAAGGGTCTTGCTGAGCAAATTTTAAAGGATGAGGTAGATCTATATGTACTATTGGAAAGACAGCCTTGGCATGGTGTTAAGTGACAAAACCAAAGTGCAGCCCAAGGCACACAATGCAACACAACTTTTTGGTTGAAAAAGAATCCCTAGATGTTTCTGTATGAGTGCACAGAAAAGCTGGGAGGTTCATGAACCCAACCAACTGATATTCTTCCCCCTAGAGACTGAGACTAGAGGACAAGAAGGGGATACTTTTTTTTTTTTTTTTTTTTTTGAGACAGAGGCAGGCTCTGTCACCCAGGCTGGGGTACAGTGGCGCGATATCGGCTCACTGCAAGCTCCGCCTCCTGGGTTCACGCCATTCTCCTGCCTCAGCCTCCCGAGTAGTTGAGACTGCAGGCACCCGCCACCACGCCTGGCTAATTTTTTATATTTTTAGTAGAGATGGGGTTTCACTGTGTTAGCCCGGATGGTCTCAATCTCCTGACCTCGTGATCCACCTGCCTCAGCCTCCCAAAGTGCTGGGATTGCAGGCGTGAGCCACCGTGCCCGGCCAGAAGGGGATACTTAAAAAAAATTTTTTTTTAAATTTTTTGAGATGGAGTCTTGCTCTGTTGCCCAGGTTGGAGTGCAGTGGCACCAACTTGATTCACTGCAACCTCCGTCTCCTGTGTTAAAGCAATTCTCCTGCCTCAGCCTTACACGTGGCTGGGATCACAGGCATGTACCACCACACCCAGCTCATTTTTGTATTTTTAGTAGAGACAGGATTTCTCCATGTTGGCCAGAATGGTCTCGATCTCCTGACCTCAGGTGATCTGCCCACCTTGGCCTCCCAAAGTGTTGGGATTACAGGCGACCGTACCTGGCAGATTTCTTTTTTTCACTTTTTAATTTAGATGGTTTTAAAGGCATGTTGGAATAATAGGTGATTTTTTACTTTGCTGTGTTTTTAGTAATCCAGAGAGAATGGAAAGCATGTTAGTGTTGTGTGAACCCAAACAAGACATTCTTACAATTACCCCCATCACTTGAAATTACTTGGACAGATCTCTGTTGTTTCTAGGCAAATGAATAGAATGAACTAGAACTCTTGTCTAGTCCAGTGATTTTCAAATTGTTAGCCATAAGACTTTTCTTTTTCTTATATAAGTACCAAATCCCAAAATATAAAGCAAATAAAAATGGAGCTGCTCTGGGTAAGCAGGTGGGGTTGACTTTAGTTACTTGTCTGTAAAATGAGAGAGCTGGATATGACAGATGATTTTCAGACTCTGCTCCCATCAGAGGATGCTGGGTAGGAGGTGGTGAGAAACATTCAGAGGATGTGGGGAGGAAGGATGAGAAAGCTGATGCCCAGAGAAGCCAGGGAGTAGCTGGTTTAGGCTCACCTCGCTGGCTTCCAGAGCTGAGACTATTTCCCCTTCATCTACCTTTTTTTGTTGTTGTTGTTTTGTTTTTGTTTTTTGGAGAGAGTGGCTTGCTCTGTCACTGAGGCTGGAGTGCAGTGACATGAATGTGGCTCACTACAGTTTTAACCTCCCAGGCTCAAGAGATCCTCCTGCCTCAGCCTCCCAAGTAGCTGGGACTACAGGCATGTGCCACCATGCCCGGCTAATTTATTTATTTTTTGTAGTGATAGGATCTTTCTATGTTATCAAGGCTGATCTTGAACTCCTTGGCTCAAGTAATCCTCCTGTGTTGGCCTCCCAACATGCTGGGATTATAGACGTGAGCCACTGCTACTTTTTTGTACTGCTCAGCCTTTGCAAAAGGAATTGTCCAAATTCAACTTGAAACACAGATTTTTGCTTTAGTGTACTTTGCATATAAACAGGATATTACATTTTTACTAATAGATGTGTAATTTAAAATGTGCCAGTTTCTGTGTGCAGGTGAAAGGCTTAAATCAAAAGCATGTTTTTCTCATCAGAATGAATAGAGAGCTAAATGTGGTAAGCTGCTATTGCTCATTGGAACTCAAAACCTCACAGTGTTTGGCTGGCTGCTCTCTTGAACTCCCTTTCTCTCACCTTTTACTCTCAGGATGAATTCATGCAAAAGTAAGAGAGCAAACCTGCTCATTCTCATCAGCTACTCTGGTTTGTGTGTTGCTAAAACAATGAGGCCTGTCATGGTTTCTCTGAAGTTCTCCAAGCACACGTTACAGTTTGCTAGCTGGAACACTGTTTACATGCTAAGTCATCTTCCGGGTCTGACCTATTTTGTAACTTAAATTCCATGTCTCTTAGACAACTGAATACTTTGTATGACTCTCCTTAATTATGTAAACTGCTGTTATTATGTGCATGCAAATGATCCTGTTAAAAAAAGCTCCAGGAGCTGATAATTCACCTTACCATTGGCTGAGATTGCTTGGACTGGAGAGATGGGGCTATGAATGTGGTGGTCCATCTGCTTGTCACTGGAGGGTTAGACCACAGATGTTAGAAGAATGCTTCATGGGATCTGAAGCTGGGGTCAGACACCCTGGATTCATTTCTGGGAAAGGCAGGAATTCACACAGGGGCCAAGACAGGGTGAGGGCACTCTGCAAACACCAACGGGAATGTGGGTCTTGCCTTTGTTAAATGTAAATAAATAAAACTGGAGGCCATAGTTTAGTACCCAAGGCCAATTACTCATAGCCCCATAACCAAAACTTAGCTCTTACTGATTCCCTGCCCCCCAAAACATAAACCTTCAACATAAACAAAACATTCAGTAAGCTTTTCATCTTATCAGCATGATTCAATGAAATTAAACCAATCGGCTGTAGGCAATCAGCTTACATAGCCATATGCCTTAAGAAAGAATATAGGACATTCAATCCTGAAACAGGCCAAAATGCTTCCTCCTTTATGCTCTTGAAACTAAGCTGTAACTGCTGTAAATTTGAGACTTTCTGCCACTTTCCAGTTTGAGGTCTCTTAGTTCATGAACTTTTCTTTGTATGCACAATAAACTCTTAAAATCCCAACTTGACCTAATTTTGATACCCTGTATGCAGCTGCTTGGAAACACCACAGTGAAATTCTGGGGTGTGACTCCTAGGTCCCAGCTCGTGTTGGGCTGCAGGCATTTAATGGCTCATGTGAGCCTGTCCAGCCATCTTCTGCCATCCCACATCAGCGGCCTGGGGGTCAAGTGTTCTGTCAGTTCATTCTGCCAGGGATCTGCAGAGTCCAGCGGAATCTTGCTGAGCCTTCCCAAAGAGCCCAGTTCCTACTGACTGCCCACTTCTGAGTCCAGCAGCATGGCCAGTCACTGGCTCACTTTTTCGCTGTTACGCTGACTTCTCGACTAGGCTCTGAATGGTGGAGGCTATTTTGTCCTTTTTCTGTTTGCCACATTCACTCATCCATTCCCTTTCTCAGCACCAGAATGGCATCGAGCACATAGTAGGTACTCAAAAAAGACTTCAGTATTGATTACTTGCTCAACTGGGAGGGGAATGTGCTCCCCAACAAATGATACTCTTCCTTTCAGACAGGCAGTCACTTTGTTCACAGAAACTGAAAATCTCTCACGGGGATACCTGCTTCTCTTTGTGCCTGCCTGTTTAGGATAATTTTATTTTTGCAGACACTCCAATAATCCCTAGAAAACAGGACCTTGGAGATGCTAGGGTTATCTAATTAGGGTTCCTGAGACATGGCTATCCCCCTCCTGTCTCTATTAACATCACAGCAAAACCAGAGACCATTGATGTGGCCTGGTCTGTAGGGCAATAATACACAAGCCTTTCACACTATCTTGAGTCAGGGCACTTGCGTGAGGTTCTGCAGCCAGGGCTGGTCCGGGCTGGGTCAGCCAGGCTGACACTGGGGTGCTGACATGTAAAGGAGGCTAAGACGTCACTGAAAATGCAATGCAATGGGGAAACCATGGTATTCACTAGATCTTCCTGCTTTGCTAAGTGGATTAGGATGGGGATGGAGGCCAGCCTGCCTTTCAAGGGGTAGGGCTTATTCTTGAGTCATTTGTTTTGCTGAGTCGAGTCTGCAAAGCTGAACTGAATTGTTGGAGACTGGGTAGAAATTCTAGCAGCGCTCCTTCCCACCCTGCCTGTCATTGCCCTGATTCTCTAATAAAATCTTAAACAAATAATTACCAAGTGTTGGTTTGAAGTCCACCCACAAGCCCTGGCCAGCCCTCTTGCACGCAAGGGCTATGGCAGTCACAGGAGCTGGGGCTCTGCTCAGGATTCCTCAGCAATCTCATTTGGAAGAGGCAGTTCCAGCAAACGCCTGCACGCCAATGTCTCCGGCAAAATTACTTTCAGTTGAAATATGGGCTTTGGAGAAACACTCCATATGACATTGATTAACATTGGGAACATCTGAAAACACGCAGCTGAAGTCCCTGAAGGAGGATTTCCCCCACCAGGTGTGCTTCTTCAGGATCCAACCCTAGGTCAAGGGGAAGGCTGAATAAGCCAGCAGGGGCAGCAGATAGCCTGGGAGGTTCTTACTAACCGCAGCAAGACCCTGGACAGGTTCCCAGCCTCTCTGATGAAATAGGAAATGCAATAGGAAAGGTGACAATCCCCAGGGAGTGGCTGTGAGGATTAAGAGGTCCTTATAAAAGCAATCTTTGGCCGGGCGCGGTGGCTCAAGCCTGTAATCCCAGCACTTTGGGAGGCTGTGGCGGGCGGATCACGAGGTCAGGAGATCGAGACCATCCTGGCTAACACAGTGAAACCCCGTCTCTACTAAAAAGACAAAAAACTAGCCTGGCGAGGTGGTGGGCGCTTGTAGTCCCAGCTACTCGGGAGGCTGAGGCAGGAGAATGGTGTAAACCCTGGAGGCGGAGCTTGCAGTGAGCTGAGATCCAGCCACTGCACTCCAGCCCGGG
>NW_012105331.1:151449-154209 GCF_000951045.1 Mandrillus leucophaeus
ACTTTTGTTTTTCAGACAGGGTCTTACTCTGTTGTCCAGGCTGGAGTGCAGTGGCAGCCATGGCCTCCCAGGCTCAAGCAATCCTCCTAAGTGGCTGGGATCACAGGCACGTGCTACCATGCCCGGCTGGTTTTTAAATTTAATGTAGAGATGGGGTCTGCCTATGTTGCCCAGACTGATCTCAAACACCTGGCCTCAAATAAGCCTGCCTCAGCCTCCCATGGTGCTGGGATTACAGGTGTGAGCCACCTCGCTTATTTGAATTCCTGCTATTTTAATAAAGATATTCACGAAAGTCTAATCACCAGCTCAGTTTAACAACTGAATTCAAAATGTAATCTGAATAAATCTTACTGAGTAAGACTTATAGACACAGCCAGGCATAAACGGATAAGTGCCTTAACGCACTAACTGTAAGTTGTCATTGGTCATTATAACCACCTTCCTAACCTTTCCCTTCTCCCACCTGGAGCCCTCCAGGCTCCATCAAGACCCAGGTTTTCAGCCTTGCCCAGTCTTCAGTTCAAGCCACCACCACTCAGTAATGACAAGTCCTTGTGCTTTTCCCTCGGTTGCCTGGTTAGATGGCAGCTGCTGGCAGCAAGGCCTCCTTCTTGCATGAACTGGCTGACCCAGGTCCAGAACCAGAAATCCTGGGCCACTGTCAAAGGTGGCCTCCGACCGTGTTCTCCCAGTATGGCTGTGTTTGGATTGTTCTTCCTCCCGGTCGGAAACACACATACACACACACAGTGACAACTTGACGTTCTATCTGCTTAACTACTGCAGCTGACCCTGAGGTAGTTCTTCCCCAGTCACAAAAAAGGAAGCATCTCTAAATCAACTTACTGATCTCACATCCTTGCCCTGACTTTATTTTTAAGACGTTGTTTGGTAGTGAATTGCCTATTTGTGAGTCCTGCAACTTATTCGGGACAATTGTTTCTTAAAGGGGACAGGCTTTTTTAAAATCTCTGTTTTAAACACATACGAATGTAACAGAATAGCTTTCAAGTGAAATTATATGTGTTTATGAGAAAATGCAGGCGAATATTTACCTGATCTTGAGATCTTGAGGTAGGAAAGAACATTCTACACATAAAAGCAGAGGAAGAACCCGTGAATAGAAGATTTTGTAGATGTGACTACATGAAAATGAAAAATGTCCAATCTCTTCCCAAAATACCCATAAACAAAATTAAAATGTAGATAACACCTTAGGCCAAAGGTGTAATGTAAATATTGTGGATTTTGGAGTCATACTCTGAATTTCAACTCCTTCACTCGCTGGCTGTGTGACCTTGCACAGGATGTTCAGCCTCTCCAAGCCTCAACGACCTGTCTGTAAAATGGGAATAATGATGATGATGATAATAATAATAACGACTGCCTCACAGACTTATTATCAGGATAAGATAAAGACCTTTTTGAAACACATACCTAATGCTGTTACCATAACACCTGGCATGTTGTACGTTCTCAATAAACATAATTATTATTATGGGAAAAATATGGAAACATAGGGAAAATATAAAACAAAAAACTAATAATGTTCCTATATAAAGAGCACTTGTAAATTAGTAAAAAAAAAAAAAAGACTAAAAGCTCCAATTAAAAAGAAAATTAATGAAAAAATCTCATACAATGAAAAAAATTCAAATAACCAATGAATATATTTTTTAAAAATTACTCTCACCATAATCAAACACCTGCAGCCCCCTCTTGGTGTCAGTGGTCCAATCCATCAGGAGTTGGGCTCCCCTCTTTTTTGTTTTTGTGCTTTGATTTCTTATTTGACTGCTAAATAAACAGTAGGACATTTTTGGCATGAGGCTAGAATGTGCAGTTTCTGGGATGGTCAGCTATGTGGAACTTACTCAAGGCTATTTCTTCCCCTTGATAATTAAAGGGTGCCTCACTGAGCTATAGCACCCAACAAGGTAAAATTCACAATGTCTAACAGTCAATAAAAATTACCAGACCTTCAAAGAAGCAAGAAAACACAACCAATAATGAGGGAGAAAAATCAATTAATTGAAACCCACTCAGAACTGATACAAAACAATTAGTAGACAAAGACAATAAAATAGTTATTTTAACTATATTCCTATGTTCAAGAAGCTAGAGGAAAGATTGAACATGCTAGACAGAAATATAAATGATATAAAAACCACCCAACTCCAACTCTGAAAATGAAAACTACAATGTCTGATATGAAAAGTAAACTAGACCGGGTGCAGTGGCTCGCACCTGTAATCCCAGCACTTTGGGAGGCCAAAGCAGAAGGATCACTTGAGCCCAGGAGTTCAAGGCTGCACTGAGCTATGATTGCGCCATTACACTCTAGTCTGGGTGACAGAGCAAGATCCTGTCTCTAAAGAAAAAATAAGTACAGGACTTATTTTGGACAGGACTAAGGGCAGATTAGACATTGCAGATGAAAGGCTAGTGAACTTGAAGACGTAGCAGTAGAAACTATCTGAAATGAAACACACGGAGAAGAGATGCTTTTTAAAAATGAGCAGAGGATTAGTGAGCTATGGGACAACTTAAAGTAGCCCAGTACCTGTGTAATTAGAGTCCAGTGCTGGCAGGGAGGACAGATACATTTCTGAAGTACCAAGGGCAGAAAAATTTCCAAAATTCAATAAAAACTATAAGCCCGTAGATTCAACAAGCTCAAGAAGCCCCAAAGACAAGAAACATGAAGAAAATAACACCAAGGCATATCATAATACAACTGTTTAAAACATGTGATGA
>NW_012105331.1:154259-180446 GCF_000951045.1 Mandrillus leucophaeus
CTTTTTTTAAATCTCTGTTTTAAACACATACGAATGTAACAGAATAGCTTTCAAGTGAAATTATATGTGTTTATGAGAAAATGCAGGCGAATATTTACCTGATCTTGAGATCTTGAGGTAGGAAAGAACATTCTACACATAAAAGCAGAGGAAGAACCCGTGAATAGAAGATTTTGTAGATGTGACTACATGAAAATGAAAAATGTCCAATCTCTTCCCAAAATACCCATAAACAAAATTAAAATGTAGATAACACCTTAGGCCAAAGGTGTAATGTAAATATTGTGGATTTTGGAGTCATACTCTGAATTTCAACTCCTTCACTCGCTGGCTGTGTGACCTTGCACAGGATGTTCAGCCTCTCCAAGCCTCAACGACCTGTCTGTAAAATGGGAATAATGATGATGATGATAATAATAATAATGACTGCCTCACAGACTTATTATCAGGATAAGATAAAGACCTTTTTGAAACACATACCTAATGCTGTTACCATAACACCTGGCATGTTGTACGTTCTCAATAAACATAATTATTATTATGGGAAAAATATGGAAACATAGGGAAAATATAAAACAAAAAACTAATAATGTTCCTATATAAAGAGCACTTGTAAATTAGTAAAAAAAAAAAAAAGACTAAAAGCTCCAATTAAAAAGAAAATTAATGAAAAAATCTCATACAATGAAAAAAATTCAAATAACCAATGAATATATTTTTTAAAAATTACTCTCACCATAATCAAACACCTGCAGCCCCCTCTTGGTGTCAGTGGTCCAATCCATCAGGAGTTGGGCTCCCCTCTTTTTTGTTTTTGTGCTTTGATTTCTTATTTGACTGCTAAATAAACAGTAGGACATTTTTGGCATGAGGCTAGAATGTGCAGTTTCTGGGATGGTCAGCTATGTGGAACTTACTCAAGGCTATTTCTTCCCCTTGATAATTAAAGGGTGCCTCACTGAGCTATAGCACCCAACAAGGTAAAATTCACAATGTCTAACAGTCAATAAAAATTACCAGACCTTCAAAGAAGCAAGAAAACACAACCAATAATGAGGGAGAAAAATCAATTAATTGAAACCCACTCAGAACTGATACAAAACAATTAGTAGACAAAGACAATAAAATAGTTATTTTAACTATATTCCTATGTTCAAGAAGCTAGAGGAAAGATTGAACATGCTAGACAGAAATATAAATGATATAAAAACCACCCAACTCCAACTCTGAAAATGAAAACTACAATGTCTGATATGAAAAGTAAACTAGACCGGGTGCAGTGGCTCGCACCTGTAATCCCAGCACTTTGGGAGGCCAAAGCAGAAGGATCACTTGAGCCCAGGAGTTCAAGGCTGCACTGAGCTATGATTGCGCCATTACACTCTAGTCTGGGTGACAGAGCAAGATCCTGTCTCTAAAGAAAAAATAAGTACAGGACTTATTTTGGACAGGACTAAGGGCAGATTAGACATTGCAGATGAAAGGCTAGTGAAGACGTAGCAGTAGAAACTATCTGAAATGAAACACACGGAGAAGAGATGCTTTTTAAAAATGAGCAGAGGATTAGTGAGCTATGGGACAACTTAAAGTAGCCCAGTACCTGTGTAATTAGAGTCCAGTGCTGGCAGGGAGGACAGATACATTTCTGAAGTACCAAGGGCAGAAAAATTTCCAAAATTCAATAAAAACTATAAGCCCGTAGATTCAACAAGCTCAAGAAGCCCCAAAGACAAGAAACATGAAGAAAATAACACCAAGGCATATCATAATACAACTGTTTAAAACATGTGATGAAGAGAAATTTTAAAGGCAGCTAAAGGAAAAATGGCACATTCCACAGAGAGAAACACAGCTAAGGATAACAGCAGACTTCTTCAATGGAAACAATGCAAGTGAGAAGATAGTAGAGTAACATTTTTTAAGTACCGAAAGAAAAACATGTTCTGTCTAGAATTCTATGGTCCAAATAATTTTCAAAAGCAAAGGTAAAATAAATGATCTTTAGACATTTTTGCATCTACCTGTATCATGCTCAAGCTAAAGTGAACCACCTGCTGTTCAAAGGCATTCCCCTCTCCCATCCTTCAAGACTTGACTGGTGTGCTACCTCCTTCTCAAAACCCTTCCTGATCGCCCACTGGACTTTATTCATATCCCTCTTAGGGTCCCATTATCTATTGCTTGTGTCGTAAGGGTTTGAGGATTTTTCTTTTCCCTCCCACTCGCCTGTGAATTCCTTGAGGGTTCCTTTCTTGTTCTTCCTCAGCACCCACAAGTGTGCACCCACATGCCCATAACAGGCGCTGAGTGTTTGTTATATTGATTTACATTTTACTTGGTTGCGAAAAGGCTTCTTTTAAGCTTCTTTCCAAAATATTTTTGACTGATTTAGAAGTGCCGATGTATTCATCAGCAAACACATGATAAGCCGGGCCCTGTGCTTTTAAAAATAAGGCAAAATCTGTGGGCACAAAAGGCTCACAGTTGATTGATTGAATTTCATTGTTTATAAAGGACTTGAAAAAATAACAGTCTGGGTTTCATAAGGAATAGACAGACTCTTGATGAAGCCTCCCTAAGTCCCAGTAATGAATAATATAATGCTTAGCATCTCCATGATTTCCTGACTATGCCTCCAGCTGGGACCCCCTCCCAGACCCAAGTATGCAGCTACTTCTTGACGACATCTTCCCTTGGACATCTAATGAACATCTCAGTGTTAACAACATTCAAAACTGAACTCTTTATCTTCCCCCTAAACCTGTTCTATCTGCAGTTTTGCCATCTCAGTTAATGGCAATTCTTTCCTTCCCATTGCTCAGTCACTGACCTTGAAGTCCTTCAATTCCTGTATTATTTTTCTCTCACATCACATTTAAACTGTCAGAAAATGTTATCAGCTCAAGTATCAGACATATCTATACACCATTCACTTCTTATCATCTCCACTGCTTCCACTTGGTCTAAGCCACTATCATCTTTCACCTGGATTATTGCAATGGCTCTGTAAATAGCCCCCCTACTTCCACTACCTAACTTGCCCACCCAGAGTCTATTCTCATCATTGAAAAGTCAGATTCTCATCACTGAGAAGTCAGAGTGATTCACTGAGAATTCAGGTGAGATCATGTCACTCTTCTGCCCCAAACCCTCCAAAGATTCTCCATGAAAGTCAATGTGCTTACAACAACCTCCAAGGCTCTACATGAACTAGTCTCTTGTTCCTCCTTCCCCCGCCCCACCCAATTTTCTTTTCTTCTTTCTCTTTCTCTCTTTCTCTCTTTCCTTCTTTCCTTCTTTCCTTCCTTCCTTCCTTCCTTCCTTCCTTCCTTCCTTCCTTCCTTTCTTTCTTTCTTTTCTCTCTCTCTCTCCCCCCTCCTTCTCTCTTTCTTTCTTTCTTTCTTTCCTTTTGACAGAGTCTCGCTCTGTCACCCAGGCTGAACTGCAGTGGCACAATCTCGGCTCACTGCAATGTCTGCCTCCCTGGTTCAAGCGATTCTCCTGCCTCAGCCTCCCAAGTAGCTGGGATTACAGGCATGCACCACCATGCCCAGATAATTTGTGTATTTTTGGTAGAGATGGGGTTTCTCCAAGTTGGTCAGTCTGGTCTCCAACTCCTGACCTCAGGTCATCCGCCCACCTTCTACTTCCAAAGTGCTGGGATTACAGGCATGAGCCACCATGCTTGGTCTTGACCTCCTTTGTTATTACTCTTCTTCCCACTCACTTTGCTCCAGTCTCCTTCCCTGAGCTCTCTCACCTCTGGGCCTTTGCACTCGCTATTCCCTCTGCCCAAATGGCTCTCTCGCTACGTAACCACATGGCTCATTCCCTGATCTCCTTCAAGTCTCTGTTCAAATATTGCCTCCTCAGTGAGGCGTCCCCAGCCCCACTATTTATAATTACAGCTTCCTATTACCCCTCCCTAATCCTCCTCCCTGCTTTAGTGTTCTTTTTTTTTTTTTTTTTTTTGTAGATGGAGTCTTGCGCTGTTGCCCAGGCTGGAGTGCAGTGGCATGATCTTGGCTCACTGCAACCTCTGCCTCCTGGGGTTCAAGCAATTCTCCTATCTCAGCCTCCTGAGTAGCTAGGATCACAGGCATGTGCAACCATGCCCAACCACTTTATTGTTCTTCATAGCACTTATCACCTTCTACCACTATAGATAAATTACTTGTTTGCTTTGGTTTTTGTCTCCTTGCCTCCAGAACATAAACCTTAAGAGAACAGGGATATGTATGTTTTGTTTACACTGTTTCTTGAGTACCTACCATAGTGCCTTGGATATAACAGGTGCTCAGTGACTTCATATTGAATGAATGAATTTTTGATCAGTAGAGCAGTTCTCTAAGTCAGTCCTCCAATACCTGATCTCATCTCCTATTTGGTGAGTAGCACGAATTCCTAGGAAGGAATTTTTTTAATGTTCTGGGACCCACCTCCAAAACTCTTAGTATGGCAAAAAGCCAGGTTCAGAAACTGGCAGACACACAAATTTATATATGTACTCATCGAGTCGTGGATCTGTCTATAGTCAAGAGGTATTCATCAAATACTTCAGTAAAGGCATAGTAAAAAACTGTAAGACATATTTAAAGAGATAAGGTGACTAAAGGTGACAAATTAGAGGCTAAAATTGTAGAAAACCAAAGTTTGAGTTGTATGACACAAATAAGTGCAGAAGAAGTTAGGGTAGGAAGGGATGAGTGTTTTGAAGTGAGCTGAGAATCACTTGTCTTCCCCAGGCCTCTAATGGAGTTTCTAAGCAGGAGTACTGCTGGGATCATCTTTCAGTAACCGCTAACAGCAATATTTTGTACTCACATTGTTCCCTTCAAAAACAACTTCAGATACTTTCTGATTTTTATCTAAGCATTCTTACATTCATCCAATAGTCAGAAATCATAGTTAACCAACTCGTCTGATGTTGGGAGGAATGGACAAAGAATTAGACCATTATCTTCAAATGCTGCCCTGTGGTGTCCTTTATACAGAGCAAAAACATCTGTAAAACATCTGTGTTTTCTCAGCCTACTCCCTGCTCAGCCCCCTCCTCCCTCAACACAGGGGATAGCTACCTGTGTACCTGCTGCTCAAGCAGGTTCCCCTCTCCCATCCTTCAAGGTGAGACTTGTACGCTGCCCTGGGGTGATATGATATGATATGATATGATATGATATGATATGATATGATAATTCCAGGAAACATTTGAATAAGATCCTTTGGGGTATAGTAAGATGCTTACCCATGAAACAATTGTTGATGCTGTTAGCATCAGGACACTGGCTGGATGCGAGCATTGGTCTAACCAGCATGCAGATTTAGTCAATAAAAAAAATGAATGCGTGAGTTCACGTTGGACATAATGAATAAAAAATATTTGCAATTAAAATAATTTAAAAAATTTTTTGTGAGATATATATACTTATGGGATATATAGGATATTTTGATACAGGCATATAATGAGTAATTGTGTAATAAAGCAGGGTAAATGGGGTATCCATTACTTCAGCATTTTTTTGTGTGTTATGAACAATCCAGTTATGCTCTTTTGAAACGTACAATTAAATTATTATTGACTACAGTCAAATATTTTCTTTTTTTTTTTTTTTTTTTTTTTTCTGTGTGGAGGCAAGATTTATTAAAGTGAAAGTGAAAGGAAAGCTTCCACGTGGTGGAAGGGGACCCAAAAGGGTTGCCATTTCTGGCTTGGCTGTTTTATGCTTGTATCTGCTTATGTCTCCTCCCCTTTTCCTTTTTCTGTCCTATCGGATTAGCTTATTTTCTATCCGCTTGTGGGTTGGCAGGCCTGATTGGTTAAAAACGTCAGGCTGCAGCTAGAGCTTAAACTCCCTATATGATTGGTTGAAGTTTCAATCCCTTAGTTTGCAGCTGTGACTCATTTTTGCTTAGCGGAAAGTCCTTTTGGATTGGTTGAAGTTTCAATCCCTTAGCTTGCAGCTATGACTTATTCTGGTTTAGGGGAAAGTCCCCTCACGGAAGTCCCTACTGATGCAGGAAGTCCAGCCAACTTAGCCACGTAGTCCCTCGGTCCCCGCTCTCAACAGGAAAGCCCAAGTGCTGTTGGGAAGTTGAACGATGATCGTTCTAGCTATTTCCTGCTGAACTGGGGTGTAGAAGGGGCTCTGCAGTTGAGGTTTCCTCGAGAGAGGAGTCTTCGGTGTCATGGTACCAGAACAGGTTGGCGGGTCGGTCTAGGGGTCCTCAAAACTAGGTACTAGTGGTGGTCATTTGGGGCTCCATTTGTAGAACCATTTGCAGTTTTATGGTTCTATTCTGGAAGAGACCAGTTTTACAGGGAGGTTAAAAATGCAGGGTCCAAAGATAAGCAACATCACAATAGCCACCAAGTGTCCTAAGAAGGGGAGAAGCCAGGGCATCCACTGGTTGACAATACTCCAAGGTCCTGTGTCTTAGAGCTCTTGTGCCCGGCACTGTATCCGGTCTCAAAGCTCTTTAACTTTCTCGTGACAATTCCGGATTGATTAACGAAATAACAGCACTCTGCTCCTAGAAAAAGATAAGTTCCACCTCTTTCGGCTGTTAATAAATCTAAGGCTCTCCGATTTTGAAGGGCTACTGCTGCTAAAGAGTTAAACTGGCTTTGTAAGGTGACCAGCGAATCTGCAACTCATTCCATGTCATCATTTAACTCTTGTGATAATTTGTAATAGAACTGGGGGGAGGTGGTAATGCCTCCAATGCCGGTTCCTAGTCCTCCTAGTATCCCAGCCCCGATAATGAACGGCAGGACTAGTGTCCGTTTATAACGGGGTTTGGGTAGAAGAAAATCCTTTAACTCCTGATCAGTATAGATAGTCATAGGGGGCGCCAAAAATGAGAGAAAGCGTAGACTTTTGGAGGAACCGTTTAAGCAGTGGTAAGCTGAGGAACCACAAACAAAAAAGATTCCTGATGGTAAGCAAGAGAGTCGTGGAGGTTGGGTAATCCGTGTTTTGACTGGAAGGCAGCTGCGTCAATGGTTGTGCTAAACTTTACATAGGTGAAATTTGATGTATGTGTTATTTCTAGATTTGAAACTAAAGGGCCCACCAGGCCTGTGGTGTTTGTTTTCAGTTCAGTGGCGTTCCAACGTTTGGGAACAGGAACTGGGACATACGGTTTAAAGCGTTAAGGGGAGGCACATCCAGCAGTCTGTTGGATTTGGCTGGAGGCCTTGTGAATTTCGGTAAGGGTGACATTAAATAAATTTAGCAAGCGGGAGTGAATGACTAATCCCTGTACTTTTAGGTCTTTGGTGATCTTTTGTAACCCTTGTTGGGCTTCTGGTCTGAGAGGGGGTACTGCCTTTGATAAGGAAAGGAGGTAGGATCATTTAATTTAATTGAATTGGACAAGCGTTTTTGGTTCGTCCATATTGTCCTTCCTCTTCCCAGATGTCAGGATTAACTCCCTCCTCAAGTAGAGGGTAGCAAACAGATATTCCTTGTCCTATATTTAAGTAGATAATGGCCCCTGCTTTAGCTAGTACATCCCTCCCTAGTAAAGGAGTAGGGCTCTCAGGCATGATAAGAAAGGCATGTGAGAAAAATAAGGTTCCCCAGTCACAGCGTAGTGGGTGGGAGAAATATCTAGTAGTGATTGGCTGTCCTAGGACCCCTTTGATGGTGACAGACCTGGAGGATAGTTTTCCGGGACAGAAGAGTAAAACTGAGAAGGCCGTGCCAGTGTCCAGGAAGAAGTTAGTTTCCTGGCCCTCAATGGTTAAGCTTACCCAGGGCTCTCTGTGAGGGTGATGGCATGGGCTGGTGCCTGCCCTGGGCACCCTCAGTCCTGTTGTTGTACCATCTGGTTAGTGGCCTCTGGCCCAGAGGACCTTTGCCCTCAGGGGCAGTGTGCCTTCCAGTGATCCCCCTGGCACAAGGGACATGGACAAGGGGGTAGCTTGTTGTTTGGGCAGTCCTTTTGGAAGTGCTCCTGTAAGCCTCACTGATAACAAGCTCTGTTAGGCGGGTTGCCTGCCCAGCCTTTCTTTCTTTCAGAGCCCCCGAAGTTTGTCTGCCTGAGGGCCATGACTAAGGTGGATGCCTTTTTCTTGTCTCGTCTGTCTCGTTCAGCCTGCTCCTCCTCATCTCTATTATAAAACAGCAAAGTTGCCAAATTCAATAGAGTTTCCAAATTTTGCTCGGGGGCCAGGGCAGACTTTAGAAGTTTTTTTCTAATGTCTGCAGGTGACTGAGTGATAAACTTATCCTTTAAAATTAGTTGACCTTCAATAGAGTCAGGTGACAAAGAGGCATGCTTTCTTTCTTTTTGTTTTTTTTGAGACGGAGTTTCGCTCTGTCACCCTGGCTGGAGTGCAGTGGTGTGATATCGGCTCACTGCAAACTCCGCCTCCCAGGTTCACGCCATTCTCCTGCCTCAGCCTCCTGAGTAGCTGGGACTACAGGCGTCTGCCACCATGCCTGGCTAATTTCTTTTGTATTTTTAGTAGAGATAGGGTTTCACTGTGTTAACCAGGATGGTCTTGATCTCCTGACCTCATGATTCGCCTGCCTCGGCCTCTCAAAGTGCTGGGATTACAGGCATGAGCCACCGCACCTGGCTGAAGTATGCTTTCTTAATGCCTCCCTTAACCTCTCTAAAAATGCCATAGGGTTTTCTTCCTTTCCCTGTGTTATGGCGGACATCATTGAGTAATTCATTGGCTTTTTTCTGGTCTTTCTTAATCCCACTAGTATACAAGTCAGTAAATGCCTGTAACTCCAGTCTCCATGCTCCAAATCAAGGTCCCAGCGGGGGTCCACACTGGGAACCACCTGTTGGCCTGTGGGGAATTGTTCCCTTTCTTCTGATGTCATTTTATCATTTACCTGGCTTAGGTACCAGAGATCCCCAAACTTGGGGGCCCCAGCTAAGGCAGCCTCTTTTTGGTTGGGAGTTAATGTTTGACCTGACAACAACATAATATCTCTCTATGCTAAATCAAAAGATTGTCGTAATCCCTATAAGACGTCTATGTATCCATCAGGATTATCTGAGAATTTTCCTAGGTCCAGTTTGATCTGTTTTAAGTCTGAGAGGGAAAAGCAGATATGTACTTGCACTGGGCCAAAGTCTCCTCCTCCTACGGCTTGGAGGGGGCACAGTCGAGGGTCATTGGCACCTTTCGGTTCCTTGACTATCTTTTTATCTGGTTCCTTTTGGGCCATTAGGGCCAAAGGAGAGTCTTTACTAGTGGGAGGGGAAGCTGTGGGGAGACCTGAGTACGGGGGTAGGCTTTGAGGACCCCCAGTAGGATGCAAATTACATTTTTTACATAATTGTGGGTTACCCCTTAGTGAGAAAAAAACCTGTATATATGCCACTTCACTCCATTCGCCCTCTTGTTTACGAAAGACATCTAGTGTAGGATGGTATTATAGTTTATACTTCCCTCGGGTGGCCACGTCTCTCCTCTGGGAAGAGGCTATTGTGGCCAGGCGGTGCTGCAGAAAAATATAAGTCATTTATTCTTCAGTGTTTGAGGGTCAAATTGGTCCCAATTATTCAGAATACACCTCAGGGGTGGTTTCACTTTTGAGGGATGTCTCCCATCTGGAAGGAGAACATAGGAGTGCCCACACCCCTAGTCATCCACTAGTGAGCACTAGCCCTAGGGTGTCCCCTATGGTTCTAGTGTCCTTTTATTTCCAGGGTGCACAGCCACCCATGGAACCCTGTTTATCGGATTTAATTGTGCTTACTGACGTAGCAGTTTTGCTCACACTCATTTCCTGCCCTTTTTTAGCCACAAGAAAAGGGGGCTGGGGCTGCTGGATTTTAGTGGCTCCTTAACAGCGTGCCCACAATTGCCTTTGCACCTGCGAGTGGGTCTTAGGTTTAGGGTGTATTTTGAGTTCAGATACCAGGCACCAGTTAGCATATTTCTGGGCTTAGAGCTGTCCCAGCAAGATAAATTCCTTGAAAATGGCACTGAAGCCCAACAGTTTTAGGGTAGGCAGCGGCAAATTGGAGGACCAAGGTTGGAACAGTGCTTTTCGTACCTGAATTTTCTGTCCCCTATTTGCCCTCCTAAGAATATTCGTTGACCTTTGGACTTGAATCGGGGGACCTATTGTCTATTATATTGTTTTCGGCCCATATGTCTGACTGCTTCGAGTGGAGAAGTTCTACAGTTCTAATCACTGATCCCAGATGGGAAAGGTGGTAATTAAAGTAGCCTCTCTAATCTGAAGTAAATTTAGGGCAACAAAAGGAAAAATGTCCTAGGCCTTCTATCAGCCACTGACATGCCTTTTGATGTCCCAGATAGTGCCCAGGGTACAGGTTATGAGGGACAGGTCCCATATAAGTTTATTGGTACCCATTTGAATAAGAATAAGCCTGGGGGCACCATGGGCAAGGGTCTTTGGATTGCCACCCCCTTCGACTTAGGCTCCGAGCCCAAAGATTCTTAGACTCGGGTAGGAAAGATCCTAGAGGATAGGGCCTCTAGAAAGTCTTCTCTAAGGACGTTAGGACCCAGGAGGCATGGGTCAGAAAAGGCGGGGAATGCATGCATGGGCGGCTGTGGAGTAGAGGCTTCTGGCTGTGCCATGATCTCAACTGGGTCAGCGCTGGGAGTTCGGGATGACAGTTTTCCGCCTCTAGTCAGCCCTTGGCTTTTCCCAGGAAAGGTAGAGAAAGGTGGAACTGGTTCCAGGCAAACCAGTGCTCCCAGCCCGGAGGGCCAGGGCTTTTTAGAGAGCCCTTGCCCAGAAAGCCTCACATCTGTGTCTTAAGTCCAGTGGCCATGCTAATTGCTTTTAAATGGCTGACAGGTGCCCGGTGTTTTCCTCCAATTTCTAGCGAGAAGATAGAACAGAATAGCAAGCGAAAGGGGTCCAGTGTTACTGCTTTGGAGAAATCCCGGACAGACCCCCAGAAATGAGATGAGAAGTCTTCTCCTGATCAAAGATTTTTCTCGATTGAAGGGTTCGTGGTCTCACAGGCTTCAAGGAATGAAGCCGTGGACCACAGTGGCAAGTGTTACAGCTCGATTAGAGAAATGCGCAGACCCAAAGAGTGTGCAGTGGCAAGATTTATTAAAGCAAAAGTGAAAGGAAAGCAAAAGCTAAAGCAAAGCTTCCATGTGGTGGAAGGGGACCCAGAAGGGTTGCCTGACTCCAGTCAAATCTTTTCAAATTATGCTTGGTATAAGTAATTTCCCTGAATCCAATATCCAAAACACATTTTTCCTTTTTAGTCCCCATTAACTTTCAAAACACCTATCTGGAAAACAGTATTTTTTCTAGAGGTCTGTGTGTTGTCCCAATCACCCAAGATTCCAAACTTTAGGGTCATTCTAGAATCTGCTGTTTCTCTGGCAAGTTCTTTTGATTTATCTCCAAATTCTTTTTATTACAAGGCATCCAAATTCCCTGAAGCACAGAATGGCAGCATTTGAAAAATACTAAAATAATATCGATGAGTGAACACATATTGAGTTTTAGGTACTGCAGTAAGGACTTTACATAGATTATTGAACTGACTTCTTATGATAACTTGTAGGTTAGATACTGCTATCGCCACCTTTTTAAAGCCGAGGGAACTGAGATGCAGAGGGGTTGAGTGACCTGCCGAAGGTCACACGGCTGATGGGGAGCCACAAATGAACTCACAGTATGATTCCAGTGCCCATGCTCTTTACCATTATAAAGGCTTAGATCATTTTGGGGTCTGCCTCTTACTTTCTAATTTGCAAAGGCCTCTTACATGGAGAAGACAGAGTTCTCCTTGGAAGCAGGATGTTCTCCTTTCCCTGAATATTCTTTCTTGTCTCAGTTTTCCTTCTGTCTTTTAACGTCATATTCAGTCCCAAAACAAACTCAGCATCCTCACTTCTAAATTAGCCCGCTTCCATGTTTCCTCACTTCTGTCCATAGCACCACCATCCTTGACGTTAAATGCATCTGGACCAAGTGGCCCCTTTTGTCAGAGGTGTTCTAACCAGAGCGACTCCGTCTTGAATAGGGGCTGGGTAAAATAAGACTGAGACAGCTGCTGTGCTGCCGCCTTCCCAGAAGCTTAGGTATTCTTTTTTTTTTTTGAGATGCAGTCTTGCTCTGTTCCCCAGCTGTAGTGCTGTGGTGCGATCTTGGCTCACTGCAACCTCCACCTCTTAGGTTCAAGAGATTCCCCTGCTTCAGCTTCTGGAGTAGCTGGGACCACAGGCGCACACCACCATGCCCGGCTAATCTTTTGTGATTTTAGTAGAGACAGGGTTTCACCATGTTAGCCAGGATGGTCTTAATCTCCTGACCTCGTGATCTGCCCACCTCAGCCTCCCAAAGTGTTGGGATTACAGGTGTGAGCCACCACACCCAGCTGAGGTTAGGTATTCTAAGTCACAGGATGAGACAGGAGGTCAGCACAAGATACAGGTGACAAAGACCTTGCTGATAAAACAGCATGCAGTAGGGCCAGGCGCAGTGGCTCATGCCTGTAATCCCAGCACTTTGGGAGGCCGAGGCAGGCAGATCACGAGGTCAGAAGATCAAGACCATCCTGACTAACACGGGGAAACCCCGTCTCTACTATAAATACAAAAGATCAGCCGGGCTTGGTGGCGCGTGCCTGTAATCCCAGCTACTCAGGAGGCTGAGGCAGGAGAATCACTTGAACCCGGGAGGCGGAGGTTGCAGTGAGCCAAGATCATGTCACTGCACTCCAGCCTGGGTGACAGAGTGAGACTCCATCTCAAAAAAAAGCATGCAGTAACGAAGCCAGCCAAAACCCACCAAAACCAAGATGGCAATCAAAATGACATCTGGTCGTCTTCACTGCTCATTATATGCCAATTAATAATGCATTAGCATGCTAAAAGACACTGCCACCAGCACCATGACAGTTTACAAATGCCATGGCAATGGCTGGAAGTTATTCTATATAGTCTAAAAGGAAGAGGAACCCTCAGTTCTGGGAAATCCCTGCCCCTTTTCCCAGAAAACTCATGAAGAATCTACCCCATATTTAGCTTATAATAAATAAATAACCATAAAAGTAGCCAACCAGCAGCCCTTGGGGCTGCTCTGCCTCTGGAGTAGTCATTCTTTTGTTTCTTTACTTCTCTAATAAGCTTGCTTTCACTTTTTTCTGTGGACTCACCCCGAATTCTTTCTTGTGCATGATCCAAGAACCCTCTCTTGGGGTCTGGATCAGGACCTCTTTCCGGGAACGCTTTTCCTTATATCCAATTAGTTAGCAAGATTAATTCATGCTTCTCTTTTGATATTTCTATGATATAACCCTTCTTCATTTCCAATGCCATTATCTTAGCCAGACATGAATTGTTTCTTGCCTGGATTAATGTAATAACTTTTCAGTTTTCTTCTTGCCTCCGTCTTTCCCCATTTCCAGTCTTTCCTGCCTTGCACCAACAGATCTGTCCTCCTATAAAACCACTGTCTTTATGACTCCTCCCTGGTAAAGGATCTACAATGGCTCCCAGTTGTTCATTAGGTTCATTCTCAACTTCTCAAAAGTAGAAATTCAAGCCTCTCTCTAACCCAGCCAACCTTCGTTCCCTTCTCGCTACTCCAAACTCTCCAGTACAGGAAGGTCTGTCTGGCTTCTTGTTCTTTCTGACTTGCACCATTTTCATTTCAGTCCCTAGACCTTGGCTCAAATTATTGCCTATACTTGGAATGATTCACCCTCCTTGCCTGCTCCAGTCTCAACAACTCTCCATTGCCCATTTTGAGTTCAGTTTCCTTAGTGAGGACTTATTTTCTCTCTTCTTCACTGCCTCATGCTCTCCACATAGTCACTGTGAAGGATTTTCCTCTAAAGGTCTTCCTGTTCAGAGACTGATTCCAAGGTCCCCAAATGTGGCTTAGGTTGGGATAGGTATTTTCCACCTTCCAGTAAAAGGGATTCCAGACTCCAACACTCACCCACTGAGTAACAAAAAAACTGGGGAATTATTTTTGCCATCACCAGCTTAACATTTTAGAGTGCACTTATTCACAACTCATTACAAAGTACTTCACAGTTTTTATAGAGAGCCTAGGCAGGGCCTCCAAATTCCCCAGCACTTTGGCAAGCACAAACTTTTTCTGAGTGGTAGATGAAGGGGTTACTCTATTGGATTCAGAACAAACTCCACAAATTGCATTTTGAATGATCTTTAATTGGCTTTGTTGTTTTAAGGCTACCTTTCAGAAAAGAAAATTGTGTCTTCAATTTAGATAACTAGAAGCAGATTATATCTATTTAAAGTATAGAGCTGTTAAAATCTACATAAAAGCAACTGATGGGCTGCAAAATGCTCCCTTTGTAGCTTAATTACAACTTAAAAGTTTCAGCTTGTTTTAAACAACATGACCTTTAGTCTGTAGATAAAATGCATGTAAATTAATCTTGAATGTCAAGTAGATTTGGCCAAGAATTTCTTTTTGTGTGTGTGGTGGTGGTGGTGGTGGCGAGTTTGAGGAATGTAGAGGGAATAAAAGAGTGTCTTTTTTTTTTTAATTGACTGTTTTTTTCTTTTTTTAATCAAATCTGAGGACTGTTCTGATAGTTCCCACATTGGCAACAATATCCTGGAGAACACAAGACCCCTAAGAAGTAAAATTGTTCTTTCTCAACCTGTTTTTGCTCTACCTTCCACTCACATTTTCTCAATTTTCCAAATGCAAGCATGCAAAAATTTTTTCAGGAATGTCACCAACAGGAATCAACAGAAGCTGACAATAGCTGAGCCAGTCGGAGAGTGGTGAAGATGACTGCCTTTCAGTGAATGTCAAACCTCATCACCAGTGGCCACACAGAGGTGTAACTACCCAACAGGTTCACTTGCCTGCTGTGCAGATAGGGTCGATTTATCAAGACAGGGGAATTGCGACCAAGAGTTTAATACACATAGAGCTGGCTAAACAGGAGACCAGAGTTTTATTATGACTTGAATTAGCCTCCCCAAAAGTTCAGAGGCTAGGGTTTTAAAAAGATAGTTTGGCAGGTGGGGGTGGGGGGACTAGGGAATGGGAAATGCTGATTGGTTGGGTCAGGGATGAAATAACAGGGAGTCGAAGCTCTCCTCTTATGCCAAGCCTCTTCCAAGGTGGGGGCCACAAGACCAGATGAACCAGTTTATTGGTCTTGGTGGTGCCAGCTGATCCATCAGAGTGCAGAGTCTAAAAAATACCTTGAACACCAATCTTAGGTTTCCCAATAGTCAAGTTATGCATAGGAGCAACTGGGGAGGTTAGGAATCTAGAGGCGTCTGGCTGCATGACTCTTGAGCCATAACTTCTAATCTTGTGGCTAATTTTTTTGTTTGACAAAGGTGTTCCACTTCCCAAGCCAGGAGGGAGTACATTTTGGGGAGGGGCTGATATCTTTGTTAAAAAGTTGAACTATAAACTAAATTCCTTCCAAAGTTAGTTCAGCCTACTTTGAGGAATGAATGAGGGCAGCTTGGAGGTCAAAAGCAAGATGGAGCCAGTTAGGTCAGATTTCTTTCACTGTCGTAATTTTCGCACTGTTATTATAATCTTTGCTAAGGCAGTTTCGGGGGGTGGGAGCTGGGAAATCCTGAATCTCTGAAGAAGCCCTGTTGCCATATCAAGGGGAACTCTGTTCTGTTGTCAATGGCAAGATGATTTAGGTTGGTATGATTCCAATCCAGACTTTAAGAGGCCAAATATTATTCCAAAGCAGCAGCTGCTAAAAGCACAGATGAACAGACAAGTTGGCACCCTGAAGGAAATGGAAATAAAGAGTAAACCCAGAAACAAGACACTAGCAGCATAGGGCAAAAAGGGCTAATGGCAAAGCAATATTGAGTGCCTTGGTCTGAATATTTGTGTACCCCCAAATTCCTACGTTGAAACCTAATCATCAATGTGATGGTATTAGGAGGCAGGGTCATTGGAAGGCGATAGGTCATGAAGGGAAAGCCTACATAAATAGGATTAATGACCTTATAAAAATGATCTTATAAAATCATAAAAATGATTAATAACCTTATAAAAATGAGGCCCCAGAGAGCTGCCTTGCCCTTCCACCATGGTGGAAGGTGAGAAGGTGAGAAGGTGCCATCTATGAACCAGAAAACAGACCCTCACCAGACACCCAATCTGTTGGCACCTAGATGTTAGACTCCCCAGCTGCCAGAACTGTCAGAAATAAATTTCAGTCATTTATAAGCTACCCAGCCTATGGGTATTCAGTTATAGCAGCCTGAATGGACTAAGAGTATGATAAATCTTAGTAACAGCAACAATGAACACTTACTGAGAACCTGACTATACCAGGCACTGCACTTTACCTATATGATCTCCCTTAAACATCCTAACAACCTAATGAGGTAGGTACTATTTTCTCAGTCATACAGATGAGGAAACTGAGGCTTGGTGAAGTTAAAAGATTTGCCCAAGATCACCCAGCTACCAAGCTATAGGGCCAGGATGTGAATCCATCTGACTTCCAAGTCCACACTGCTTACCACCATCACATACTTCAAATAATTAGGGAGAGAGAACGGGGCTGGGAACTTAACAATGAAGAAAGATCCCAGGTTACTTGAGCTAAGGACAGGTACATGAGGGCTGAAGTTGGCAGCGGTACCACGTGCAGGGGAGCCTACAACTGCCATAGGGAGATCCTGGCACAAGAGCTTGGGAAGGATGAACCAGCCTTCAGCTTTGAAGGACTTGTGATCTGAGAAATTGTTCTGGAACTCACACAGGAAGGGACCTTTGCCTAAGGATCTCTCAGCCTGTGGTCTAGTGGGCAGTGCTACTAACCAATTGGCTGATCACAGGGTACTGGTCTCTCACCACAGTGGAGAGACAGTTTTCAGGTACTTTTAATGTGGCTCTGAGTTCCAAGACAAAAATCAATTTTATCCCTGGCATAGTGGCAGGGAAGGTTGAGGGAAAGGCAGGGAAATAGTGTAGATAAAGACACGAGCAGCTGGGTTTGGTGACTTGTGCTTGTAATCCCAGTACTTTGGGAGGCAGAGGCAGGAGGAACACTTGAGCCCAGGAGTTCCAGACCACTGCGGGCAACATAGTGAGACCCTGTCTCTAAACAGATCTAAGAGAATGCTGGCTATCAAGAGATGCAAGCATTTTGAACTGGGAGGAGATACGAAGAGAAAGGGCCAAGAGATCTCGTTTTAAGTGTCATCTTTTGTTTTATTATGAATACAATAAAATCTTGAGTTTATGTTCACTTAAAAAAAAAAAAAAAGACAAGAGCACACAACTCACCAAGCCCCAGAAGGTTCTACCCTGCTCAGTCTATAAAGCCTTGGTAGGCTCATTCCTACTGCCCTCACCTCTGCTGCTTTGGATAGAAAGAGACTGGAGGCTTTTAATAGTTCTGGGACATGGGAGTAGGTCCTGATGGTTTCATGCCATTCCTTTGGTCAACACAACTGCTCTATTCTCATGGGTCCAGATGATCAGCCTTGACCCACCTGTTTCTTATATATGTCCCTAGAGAATCATGCCAATAATTTCTTACATGGAATGCTTTATTTGTGTATGTGCAATGGATCTCAGGGACCAGCTCCCTCCTGTCTTCCTTGTGCACCATCATTGCCTAAGACATGAGTTAAGCTTAAAGGTGTGTTCCCATCACCAACACCACTAGACACAATCTTAGCAGAGATATGGCAGCAAGCTCTCTCCCAACCCTTAATTGATAACTAGAGGTGGCTTCTAACATGGGAACAAAGTACACAGTGTCGGGTGTGCTCAGAGTACACAGCCCTGACATCCTAAGGGCACCTGTGCACATGCTGCCGTGAGAAGGGCCATGGAAACCCACTTCCCAGGGTCTGCATGGGGTTTGACTTTGGCCACCCTGTCTTTTTTAATCCTCCTGTATCAGGCCTCTAACCTCTCATCAGTTCCCCCAGCCCCTCACTCCGCAGGACCTAACGTGGTATGCATCTCTCTCCTTCAATCAAAGGGAACAGATAGAGTTTGAAACAAGGCCTAGATTTGGGAATAATGGATGGCTAAAAGCTCCCCTAACACTGTTTGCTCTCAGTTTGGGAAGCCAGCAAGCAGCCTGGCTCAGCCCTACAGCCTCACTGTAGATGGAACAGCACTCTTAGTGCGTCTCTGTCTTGCATTCCATCGCCTTGGGAGAGGTGTTAGACCCCAGAGTTAACCAAGGCTGGAGCACCCCTGATTTAGTAGCCCAAGCTACTAAGAATCAACCCTAGGTCAGGCGTGGTGGCTCATGCCTGTAATCCCAGCATTTTGGGAGGCTGAGGCGGGTGGATCATGAGGTCAGGAGATCAGGACCATCCTGGCTAACATGGTGAAACCCTGTCTCTACTAAAAATACAAAAAAAAAAAAAAAAAAAAAAAAAATTAGCTGGGCGTGGTGGTGGGTGCCTGTAATCCCAGCTACTCGGGAGGCTGAGGCTGGAGAATCGCTTGAACCCAGGAGGCAGAGGTTGCAGTGAGCCAAAATCACGCCACTGCACTCTAGCCTGGGTGACAGAGAGAGACTCTGTCTTAAAACAAAAAAAAAAAGAAAGAAGAAAAGAAAAGAAAAAGAAAGAATCAACCCTAGTGCTGTTCTAGGGAATTACGATGTAAGTGGAGCTCTGGCAAACTTTTTCTGAGAAGAACAAGACAAAAAGTATTTTAGGCTTTGTGGGTCACATGGTCTCTGCTGCAGCTACTCAACTCTGCTGCTGTAGTGCCAAGGCAGCAATAGACAGTTTGTAAACACATGGGCATGACTGTATTCCAATAAAGCTTTATTTATGGTTACTGAAATCTGAATACCATATCATGTTCACATGTCACGCAATATTATTAATCTTTTGTTTATTCCCCACCCATTTATAAAGGTAAAAACCACTCTTCATGGCCTGTACAAAAACAAGTCGAATAGCAGGCTGGACTTGGCCTACAGGTCATAGTTTGTTGACCCCAGTCTAAATCCTCAGCTTTTACAACGTTTGGAAATAACCCAGTCCAAGGAAGTGGGAAAGGGAGATAAACTCTGGCACAGCCAATTTAAGGAAATACAGCACCCATGCAAACAGGAGCTGTGACTGCAGGTAATCTGATTTTTTTCTCTATAAACAATAGAATTTCTAGATTCATATCAGTGTAGCTTACAGCAGTCATAATGCAAAGCTACCTGTTTGCTATAATAATGTGTTACTGCTTAATCCAGCTGGAATCTCCCACTCGGGAACTACCCTGAGAATCAGAAGCACATGCTTTGGAAAAGCCGCAGTGACAGGAAATCTCCATCCACTGAAGATGGAGTTGAGTTTTAGAAACAGCAAAGAAACAACAAAAAACTGAAACCAAACCCAATGCAAAAAACCACATCAACCTCAATCAGTAATAGCAACAATCACAATGACACAGTAACTACTATACTTTCAGAGTCAGGCTGGTAAATAAGGGCATTGTGGTCAAGCTAAATAAAGCCCTTTGGGTTCAAAGCCGCTCATGATTCTGAGATGAGACTCCTGCAAATGCATGATTGGAAGTCCTAACATGGCCCCTAACAATGTGAGTGTTGTTTGGCCAACATTCTGTCAGTCAACTTAAAAAAAAAAAAAAGAGAACTTTTTTGAATTGCTGTCAATATTTAAAAGCCAGGAGATTTCACATAAAAAAACAGATTTTGTACTTCTCTTAAAAAAAATAAATCAGGCTGGACACAGTGGCTTATGCCTATAATTCCAGCACTTTGGGAGGCTGAGGCAGGAGGATTTCTAGAGCCCAGGAGTTCAAGACCAGCCTGGGCAACATAGTGAGATCTCTACCAAAGAAAAAAAATTTTTTTTTAATTAGCCAGGTGTGGTGGCACACACTTGTCCCAGATACTCAGGAGGCTGAGTCAGGAGGATCATTTGAACCCAGTTAGTCAAGGCTGCAGTGAGTTATGATCACTCCACTGCACTCCAGCTTGGGCGACACAGTGAGACCTTGTCTCTAAAATAAAAAATAAAATAAAATAAAATAAAATAAAAAATAAAATGAAATAAAATAGTAAAGAACAGAAAAGAAAAGAAAAAAAAAATCAGGCACAGGAAGCAGGAGGCTTTGGTTCTTGTACAGTCACCATCAGTGGGAGCCTCTCCTTTAGACAAAGCAGATGAACCTCAGGTTGGTGCAGTCCCTACCATGCTCTATTGCTCCCCAGCCCAGGAGCAGCTGCCAGATGATCCGGTGGGCAAGGCCCCTTTTACTCGCATAAAGAAGAGAGTAACACAGTCACATGATTCAAAAGTCAAAATGATACAGAAAGCTATACAGTGAGGGGTTCATTCCTCCCTTATACCCTCCAAAAGTAAGCACTTTTGTTAATTTCTTCAATTAGTTTTCCCTTTCTTGCTTACACAAAGTAATACAATATATATTTTTCTCTGCCTTGCTTTGTTCACTTAGAATATATCCTGGGGATTGTTCCAACTCTCATTATAGAGATAATTTCCTCATTCCTCTACAGCTACTTAGTATTCCAGTGGGTGTATACATTCATTTAACTAGTACTGAATTGGTGGATATGGGTTATTTACAGTCTTTTGCTTTTACAAATATTCTACAATGAATATGCACATATGTCATTCATAGGTGATAAAATCTATGGTGAGATTGCTGGGTCAAAGAGTATTTGTAATTTTCTCCAGATTTTGCCAAAGTGCCTTCTGTACGGGTTCCGTCATTCTGCACCCCGAACAGCAATGCAAGAGCTTGTCTGTTTCTCTTCATCTTCCCTAATAGAGCGTGTTGTCAAACTTTTGTAGTTTTGTCTTTCTGTTAGGTTAGGGGTGTCCAATCTTTTGGCTTCCCTGGGCCACAATGGAAGAAGAAGAATTGTCTTGGGCCACACATAAAATACACGAATACTAGAAATAACTGATGAGCTAAAAGGAAAAAAAAATCACAAAAAAACTCATACTGTTTTAAGAAAGTTTATGAATTTGAGTTGGGCCACATTCAAAGCCATCCTGGGTCACAGATTGCATAAGCTCGTGTTAGGTGAAAATTACATGTTGGGGTAGTTGTAATCTACATTTTTAAATGAAGAGATCTTTTCCCATGTGCTTATGAGACATTTGTATTTCTTTGCCTGAGAACTGTCTGTCTCATTGTCCTATTGGATTCTCATTTCTGTTGCTGATTTTCCTATTAAATTTTTTTTATCATCTTTTAGGAATGCCAAATGTATTAGCAAGATTATGTGTCTATGAGAGATGATATGCGTTTTCCAGTTTGTTTTGCTTTTTTTTTTTTTTTTTTTTTGAGATGGAGTCTTGCCCTGTCACCCAGCTGGAGTGCAGTGGTACCATCTTGGCTCACTGTAACCTCCACCTCCCGGGTTCAAGTGGTTCTCCCTCCTCAGCCTCCCGAGTAGCTGTGATTACAGGCGCCCACCTTCATGCCCGGCTAATTTTTGTATTTTTGTATTTTTTAGTTTCACCATGTTGGCCAGGCTGGTCTTGAACTCCTGTCCTCAGGTTATCCACCCACCTCGGCCTCCCAAAGTGCTGGGATTACAGGCGTGAGCCACTGTGCTCAGCCTTCTAGTTTGTTATTTATCTTTTACTTTTGTTTGTGGTGTTTTTATTTTTGTTGTTGTTTGCTACGCAGAAGTTTTGTTGCTGTTTCATGTGCTTTTAAAATATAGTCAAATTTATTTATTGTTTGTTTGCATCTGGCTTTTGAGTTATAACTTGAAAGAAAAGCCTTCCCAATTCCAAAATTAAAAATGATATACTCATATTTTCTTTTAGTTTCATATTTTAAAAATGTAAATCTTTGACCCATTTAGAGTTTGTTAAAGTAGACATTGTGAGAATAAAACTATTCTTTTCCAGCCTTTATCTTTTCCCAGAGGGCTTGCCCATTGTCTCAAAATCATTTATTAAATTCATTCTTCCTTGCTGGCGTGAGATACTGTCTTTATTATGTACTAAATTGCCATATGTATTTAAGATTTTTTCTGGACTTTCCACTCTGTCCCATTGGTTTATCTATTCATATCCCACTCTGTTTTAATTATATCAGGCTTTAATTATATTTTAATATCTTGTAGAACCTAGTGTTCCTCCTTGTTCTTTTTCAGTGGTTTCCTTGCCAGGAATGCTTATTTTTCCATGTGAACTTTTGAATCAGTTTGTCTAATCCTAGAAAATAAAACCTATTGATAGTTTTATGTTGGGGTGGCATCAGATTTCTAAGTTAACTTTCAGTTAACTCATTATGATGCTAAGTTTTCTATCCAAAAACATGTTATTTTTTCCATTTGGTTCAAATATTTTGTGCTCTACAAGAGTTGTCCCCCAGCCCTTTCTTAACGCAAAAGATAAGTATATAGATACACACACAGGTTTTGCACATCTTTTCTTTCATTATATCTTTCAACAGATGATTTGGTATAAGAAGTCTATTGATTTCTTAGTAATATTTTAATACCTTGTTTCCCACTGAATTCTGTTATTGTTAGTGGTAGGTTATCAACAGATTCTCTAGGGTTTTCCAAGTATATAATCGTATGATCTGAATATAGCCAGACTCTCACTTCTTAACATATTTAGACCATTTTCCCTTGTCTTGTTGCTCTGGCTGATCTTTCTATGACAATTCGAGATACTATTGGTGATAGTGGGCATCCCTGTCTTAATACTGATTTTAGTAGAACCATCTCCAGGATTTGACAATTCAGTGGAAAGCTATAGTCTTGGGGGCAAGACACAATTGCATTTTATCGTGTTAAGAAATAATCCATTGATTCCCATTTTATTGCATATTTTAAAATTCAAGCATAGATGTTAAATTTTATCAAATGCCTTTTCATCATTTGACAATTATGGAATCATATTTGCCCTCCTTAAAAAAAATCATTTGAATTGTAACTCCTGCTTTAAAATAGCCAGGCTGATTTTCTTGTTAGAGAGGTTCCAAGAACATTTTGAACAATATCCTGGGCGTAGAAATGCATATGGTCCCTCAAGGACAACAATTATCATGGATACGTAATCACCAGTCTCAGTGTATTACATCTTCTCTATGTTTGTTTAATTTATGAAAATATTTATGAAACTCCCTGTGGGTGCTTGACCCTAGATTTTGGACTTTACTTAAAGACAGGATGATAAAGCTATCGGAAGATCAGCAAATGTGAGACAGGAAGAGAGGAACGAGAGAGGGTAGCTGATGGGAAGAGAACAAAAAGAATATGAGAGGAGGTCAGAGAAAAAGAGAATAAACAGAAGTAGCATCTCCCGCAGGAGTTAGTAGCAGATGGGTCAAATTTTCTCTCCCCACTCACGCTCACCAGATCCCCATTCCCATTATTGGCCTAATTCAGTGGTTTCCAAGCCCCATCCAGGGCCCCTTTTATTACTTTCTCTCAAGAGTACGCACATGGTTTTAGAGATTTAATGTGCTTCTTGGCTCTGTCAAATTAACTGTACTTAATAATTATCTTGCCTTTTTAATGAAGTCATTTACAGCTGCCAACCAGGTTCTGGTAAGAATGTGCTCAGCTAAACAGAATTCTCATGCTGAGTTGATGTATTTTCAGCCAACCAGTACAGAAACTCAAACTATCAGTTAAATTGAGGTTCATCTTGGATAAATGAACCATTTTGGAAGGCTTTTTGAAATGTTGACATTAGTCTGCATAGAGTTTGTTTCTGTTCCTAGACCTCTAAGGACATAAGACCTCAGGGTGAGGACCTTGGATCTCACTCTCATTCAAGATCTGGAGGTGTATAAAAGGGCCAGGGAAGGTGTAGCCTTCACCTATGAGAAGTGTGTACACTTGCCTCCATGATATATACTAGATCATTCTCTTAACTTCTCTCCAAGAGCTACCAAATGATGTTTTTTAAAAATTGTTTTCTTATATGAATAATTGTTCTGAGAAAAGCAGAGAGTAAAGATGAGGAAAACTGTGAAGCTGAATGGAAAGAATCTTGCTGTCATAAATTTAAAAGCTTTTCAGTAATAAAATTGGCTCCTCAGCCTGAAGCAAAGGCCTTGATGGGGATCTGGTGGGAGGGTGATGCCTAACACAGCTACTATCCACAGGAAGTCATGCCAAGGTCCTTCCTGCTGGAGAGTGAGCACTCCACCCCCAGGCTGGGGCCTAACAAATTAACTCAGAATCTCTCAGGATAGGATTCAGGCATCAGTAAGTTTGAAAGCTCCCCAAATAGTTCCAGTAGGCAACCTTACTACTCAAAATGTGGTCTTCAGGCCAGTAGCATTGGTAGCAGTGGGAGCTTGGTAGAAATGCAGAATCTTAGGCCCCAGCTTAGACCATCTGAAGCAGAATCTGCATCTTAACAAGATCCCCAAAATATTCGTGTGCACAATAAAGACTCAGTGTTAGAGACTGAGTAGTGTGTCTTAAAGTGTAGTGCCTGGACCATCTGCATCAAACTCACCAATGGCATAGGAGGTGGGGGGATGAGGGTCAGGGGACTTCTAATAAAGAAGATTCTGGAGAGGATTCTATAGGTCTGAGGGAGAGGCCCTGCAATCTGCACTGTAATATGCTTCCAGTTGACTCCTGAGCCTACTGTTTGAGAACTGCTCCCAAGAGGAAAGTCAGTAGTAAGATGATTGCCTTCTCCTAGCCTCAGGGACAGGCCCTCATGGCTCTAAAAGGTCAAAACATACCCATTGCAGGTGGGGGATGAGTTGATGATAATCTACTAATAGTTTCCAGTCTGACAAATGTGATAGTTCTGCTCTCTGCCCTGTAACAGCGTTAGTGGTAGCACTGCTAGGTCACCTAGAGTTAATTTGACACAGAGATGAGTGTCTCCATTCAATTTGTTAGTGACAGAACAGGTTGCAATTTGGATACAAAACCTTCTACCTTAAAAGCAGGATTAAAAATATAAAACAATGATGCTCATGAGGGTTTGAGGGTTTTAAAAAAGCCTTAAAATGTAGGGTAGAGAGCTGAAAAGGAGAGAATGAATCCCCTAAGGAGGCGTTTTCATCTTACAGAAGTCCTTTTTGGAAATTTCTGCTTTGGTCCAGATTTTTAAATAACATGAATTTAAAAAACAAATGAAGTGAGGAATGGAAAACTTGATCTCTCTCAAAAGATGTATTTGAAGTATGTAGTGCTTTTACGTAATTTTAAAAGCATTTCAGCTCATGTAAGATATTTAAAAGCTTCTATGACAATGGAAGCTTTAAGTCGATTTATTTTCAAATACCTAGGATTCTGAAGTATGGCTCACACTTGACTGGAGGTAATAGCCGAAATCTTTCTAAGTATAAAGTGAAATAAGACTGTCGCAATCGTAATAGATAATGAAATGGGATGGGGAACTGCAGTGTGATCTAACAGTATTTGTTAAATACTTATTGAATTAAAAGTGGCAAAAGCAAAGAAACTTAACAGCGGAAAACAAATCTTTGAGGCTTTGAAGACTTTCTTCAGAGCAGTGTTTCTTAAACCTTTTGGGGGCAGCATGCAATGGGGGACCCGTTAAAGATCTAGGGAAAAGCTGCGGACCCTCATCCACATGGGCAGGAGGGCACAGGCACACACACTTGGCAATTTCTGCCGTTCCATATATTCCCTGGAGCCCAATGGGGAGAGTAATCCGCAGGCCCCATGTTAACAACCTCAGCTTTGACGCTGCATTTTAAGAAAAAAATTGCACCGTATTGATGTCTCTCATTTGGAACTGCTTGAGATCCAGGGGCAACTTTCCCAGCATCTAGGTCCCAGGTGGGCAGTTAAACTAGGGATGTTTTCACTTAAACGGAAACAATTAGGCCGGTCATCTTGTAGGAATGAGGTGATGCCAGGTGAAAAGCCAGACCACTAGTTGATGCCAGAGGAAGAATCCCTTTATTGAAAAAGCCTACGCTCTTTCAGAAACGCGCCTCCATCCTCTCAGAGGGCCCCACCCACAGACCAGTGGCACAGGCGGAGCCCCAAGGCTGCTGTGGCTCCGTTCACACCAGAAGACGAAAACTTGTGTAAATAGAGGAGGAAAATAGGCTTTTAAAAACACTGCCTTCGCCCTTCATTTACATGCGGACTCAAAGAATGTCAGAGGTAGAAGAGACTCCCTCCTTCACCCTCTCCCCAACCTCACAGATGAGAAAACAGACTCCAGTGGGTTGAGGTGCTTGCCAAGGTGACATCCCCAGCTACTCGTGCCCACAGCCCTCTCTGCAGCACCTCGCC
>NW_012105331.1:180861-194104 GCF_000951045.1 Mandrillus leucophaeus
CAGCGCCTCGGGCCATGCTCTGTGCGCCTTGGGCCGGGCAGGGCTTGGCAGCCTTCGGCCCTGGCAGCCTTTATACGCCTCGGGCAAGCCGTGGGCTGGTGGCTGCGCCGTGAGTCAAGTCACCCTTTGGCCCAGCTGGCGGGGCGGGATGGGGACAGTAGTGGTGGCGCCCAAGCAGCCCAGAGGGACAGGCGGGCAGAAGCAGGAGAGGAGCCAGCCGAGACAGCCCGCGGAGGGGGGGCTGGCAGGGCTCGCACTGCCAGAGTCCCGCCAGCTGAGCAAACCCTCTCCTCCTCTTCCCATTGCTCTGCCCGTGGGCACTGCCGTGGCCCAGACAGGCAAAGCAAGGGTCAGACTGAGGGGGAGGGCAGGAATTCTTATGGAGAGAAGTCTCCGGATTCCGCCCCCTTCTACCCCCACACTGCCCTCTTTGGAGAAATAGATCAGCATGCCCAGATGCTAAGGCACCTGCCCATTGTCCATGGGAGGTCTGGTCCTGGCCCCAGCCCCAGGCTGCCCATCACTCCCCACCCATGGCCATGAGGCTCCACGGGGCCACTGAAGACCCCAGATGACCTTTCGCAGGAAGGGGATCGATAGGGGCAGGAAGACACTTGGCACTGGAAGGCAAAAAAGGCCACCCATCAGAACCAGAAAAGCCCAGGACTGCCTGGCCAACGGGGCTCGTCCTTGAAGGGAGAGTTCCCGGATTTGACAAGCCAGGAACTCTCTGATGAGATCCATATCCAGAAAATGGCAGGGTGATGAGGAAAACAAAAACAGGAATCAGGAGACCTTGTTCTAAAGCCACTCTGTTGCTATTCGGCTGGGAGGCTTTGAGCATGTCCCAAGACCATGCGGAGGTGCTTTCTGGCCTAAGGGTTGGAGAGCTGGGCCAGGGTTGGGTTCTTACCTAGTCCTAGGAAAGCATGTTGTCCCATGCCTCTCATTTACTCCTCACAACTATTATGTTGCCCAATACCTGCTCTGCCTCGAGGGCCACTGTCAACCAAATGCAGAGGCACTTTTGAGCCTCCTCAGAGAACCTCTTCACTCATGATCTTTCTCAGCTTCTCCTAGAATGGCTCTGCTTCCCTGGGGCCCCAGGGCCTATGGAAAACTAATGTAGACAGCAATCTTCAAACCCCATGTTAAGAACCTCAAGTTTGACATTATTTAAGGAAAGAAAAAAAATCACTCTGTATGGATGTCTCTTTGGGAGACCCAACCAGAAGGCAGGACTGCTGTTTCCATAACCCAAGAACTCAAGGAAGAGGTGGCTCCCCGCCATTGAGCCAGTTGGAGCAGTTATAGAGAAAGGACTTCCTCTAGCAGAGGTCACACTGTTTCAGCACCTGGGGGAGACCAGTAGAATGATCAGAGAGCAAGCGCCTTTTGACTTAATGGTAGGAGCTCTGTAACCATCTACTCCCCAAAGATTTGCATTCCGATGTGGTTTGGATCTGTGTCCCCACCCAAATCTCATGTTGAATTGCAATTCCCAGTGTTGGTGGTGGAGCCCAGTGGGAGGTGACTGGATCATGGGAGTGGTCCTTCATGAATGGTTTAGCACAATCCCTCAGTGCTGTTCTCATGATAGTGAGTTATCATGAGATCTGGTTGTTTAAAAGTATGTAGCATCTCTCCTGCCCCCTCTTCCTCCTGCTCCCACCATGTGAGATGTTTCTGCTCCTGCTCTGCCTTCTCCATAAGTAAAAGCTCCCTCAGGCCTCCCCAGACACAGGTGCTGCCATGCTTCCTGTTCAGCTTGTGGAACCATGAGCCAATTAAAATTCTTTTCCTGTAAGTTACCCAGTCTCAGGCTTTTCTTTATAGCAAGGTGAGAATGGACGAATACACATTCCAATTCTTGCAGGCAGGTATTTTTGGCACAGCAGAGAAAGCTGGGTAGCATCTGACTTCTTGCCCCCTACTTTCCAGGGTGAGCCAGGGTAGAGCCTCTGAGAATACACAAACTGAAGTGACATCTCAATCAGAAATTCTGGGTCAAGGTTTAGATTCCTGAGTTTTAATAGGAACATTGACCAACTTCAGTATTCTTAGAAAAGCATCCAGGATAAGGAGAAATTAGGAAAGCATGAAGGTCCAAGTGTTTCATAAAGTACCCCCACTGTGGGAACATGATGACTGGGAGGGGATGGCAGCGATGTAAAAAACTTTGTGCAGGCCAGGCGTGGTGTCTCACGCCTGTAATCCCAGCACTTTGGGAGGCCGACGCAGGCAGATCGTGAGGTCAGGAGATCGAGACCATCCTGGCTAACATGGTGAAACCCCGTCTCTACTAAAAATACAAAAAAAAAAAAAAAAAAATATTAGCCAGGCCTGGTGGCAGGCACCTGTAGTCCTACCTACTCAGGAGGCTGAGGCAGGAGAATGGTGTGAATCCAGGAGAGCGGAGCTTGCAGTGAGTCAAGATCGCACCACTACACTCCAGCCTGGGTGGCAGAGCAAGACTCTGTCTCAACAAAAAAAAAAAAAAAAAAAAAAAAAAAAAAAAAAAAAAAAAAAAAAGCTTTGTCCATTTCCTCCCAACTCAAACAACATTCTGTGACCTACTTGAAGAATTGTCATGTATTCTTATCTCTTTTCATCCAGGTATCAGGTTTAGGGCCAATGGGGAGGAGCCACTGAGAGACAAGGTTGGCACTTAGCATCAGTCAGATCTTCATTTAATTCAGTAAACACTTAACTGAGCACTTCCTGTGCCAGGTATGGTAATGGGCATTGGAGATACAGGAATAAACAAGACAAGCAGCTTACCCTGTGAGCAGCTGGAACATCATGGAGCCTTCTGGGCTTCTCTTTATCCTAACATTCATTACAGTTACTGTTGACTGATCATCTGTCACCAACACCCACCATTAACCACGGAATAGAAGTCTCCCGAGGCTAGGGGCCATGTCATCCCCAACATATAGCACAGTTCCTGGTTTGGAATTCAGTATTACCCATTGAATAAGTGAGTGAATGAACGAATGAATAAATGAAAGGCTGTATCGTGAAGGCATTTCTATGTAGAACAATGTGGTGTGTGGTGGGGGGTATGATCTTATGATTACATGTATATAGGTTTTTGTCCATGGTTCCTGGTCCATAAGTCCTATGACACTTGTTGTGGTCTTTTGCTGTCATGTAGAGGTGCTTCAGGCCTCAGGAAACAGAATGTTTCTCTGACCTTCTTTGCCCTCCTTTCATCCACCCAAGGCAGGACTCTACAATCTGACTGTGGGTCATAAGACCCTCATTCCAGAGGAGGTCATGCCCTGTACCCTGGAGGAAGGAATGCTGCACAGAGAGATGAAGAAGAATCTGGACAGACAGACCTTGCTGGGATTAGATCATACCCTTTTTGTCCAATCGCATTTTGTTCAATCACATGCTTCAGTCATGGACAACAAATGAAATCTCCATAAAAGACCCAGAGGACAGGGTTCAGGGAATTTCTGGAGGGCTGAACACGTGGAGGCAAACAGGAAGGTGAAGAAGAATTTATCCTGTCAGCACAGAAGCTCCTGCACTCAGGATCTTCTAGACTTCGCGTATGTATCTATTCATCTGACTGAACCCTCAACCTGTGGGATCAGACACTCTTTCCAGGTAGATAGTGTTGGAGCTGAGTGGGAGGACACCCAGCTGGTGCCCGCGACTTGGTGTGTGGGGGAAGATCCCCACACATTTGGTCGTGGAAGTCTTCTGTGTTGATGACTGGTGTCATGGTGTGAGAGCAGAGGGAAAACATGGCTTGAGTGTTTTTCTGAATAGGAGGATCTAAGAACTATACTGTTCTATGCCATAGAACTGGCCCCTCACCTTCCTTGCAAGGCTGGCTATCCAATGGTGAGGAGAGGAAGTGATAGCCTGAACCAGTCTCCCCACTTCCCCACCTCCCACCCCAGTTCAGAGCCCAGATCCAGTAGACAGAGCAGACATGAGGCCCCCTTGGAGCCAGGCAGGCTCTATCAGACACCTTCAGGCCAAGAAGTTGCCCCTCTTGGGATGCAGGACTCAAAAGGCTTGTAGCATGTCCACCCCGTGGGCTGGGTGGGTGGAAAGCCTGGGCTATTACTCTGGGGCAAGAGAGGGGCGGAAGGAAGGGCAAAGGAAAGGCCAGACTCCTTTCCGACCAGACTCTACTGTCAGATCCCTCTACAACTCTTCCTGTGTGGGATGATGGCATTTTTCACAGAAGAAGGGGGACATGTCGATATGGCCTACAAGGTAGACATCTTCACTCATCCCTCACCCTAAAGTGGCTGTGCCCAAGCAGCTGCCATGCTCTGTCCTCTTTCCCCTTCTCCTCTATCTTCTCTCTCCAACCCTCTTTCCACCACAGTGCCACACAGTGACCTATCTCCATCACTGGCCTATTTCAGTGTTGCCCCCTTTAAGGCCTAGCTCAGAGCCCCCATCCTCATCCAGCCTTGCCTTCCTAGGCCAGCCCCAAGCACTGTGAGCTCTACAAGCTGCAGGGGCTCTGTGGTTATACACCTGGGTTTTGGAATCAGACCTGACCTTGAAACTGTTTTTTAACTGCATGATTTTAGATACTCAAGTTCTTTAAAGAGATTGTAATTGTATCTATTTCATAGGGTTGTGGAGATTTAATGAGAAAATACATGTAAAGCACTTGTTGTATAATAAATGTTCAACACAGGTTGGTATTGTTGGATATGGGCCGTATGAACCGGCTAAGACTTACAGTGTGTGCCTTGTGCTGTTAGTTGATATCTTAGTTCTTCTGTGCCTTATGCTGTTAATTGACATCTTAGTGCTCCCACATCCTATTTCTTCAGTTGGGTTACAGTATTCTTAAGGCAGGGACTTATCTTAACTGTGTTCTCTCACAGCAAGGACTTGTGCCAAGTAGGAATATTTGATTAATCGATTGACTAATCATACTTTGTAGATGCTTTTTGAGGAACAGAACTTTTGAATGCATGATAAACTTGGGTTCTTATCTGAATACAGTGGCTTTGAGGTTGGTTATATGGAGCCTTTCAGTGTGGATCCCTAAGCCTCCTGAGATTTCTCGAGAGGCAGATATGCCTGCATAGGCTGCCCTGCCTGCTACTTCACAGAATGGGCTGCTACTTTTTACTTATTATTTAAAAAAAAAGTCAGCTATCAATCTGGCCTGTTTTGTTGACACAGGAGGTTCAAGATATAGTGGGGACACAGGGAGATATCTCAATTCCCTTTTTTTGGAGACCAAAGCGGCCAAGAACATTGTGTGCTATCTTTACAATGAGAAGTAGGTTTTCCATTAAAAGGCAGATGCTTCATTTCCAAAAGTTAAATAGAATGGTCCTTAAAAATGATTCCAGCTGGTTAACTTTAGGGCTCTGGAGAATAAAATCAAATTAAAGAATATACCCCAACTTTAGTTCCACAGCATTTCTTCCTGATTGTGAAGTGAATAATTTTCCTGGCCTAGCACTCGGGTATTCTTGTCTTCAGTGATGAGATTGACAGCTACGCTGTGACTTCTGATGGCTTTGCTGCCCCACCGCCCTTCCACCCCACTGGTGATTAGGGAGAGAGCCACCCTAAAAGTTGTTACCACATGTACCTTCCACTCAGCCTCTTCTGGTTGTAACTCCCCATTCCTACTGTTAAACCCCAGGAAACCTCACACCACCCAACCAAAGTCAGCAATTCTCCCTTTTTTCTTTCTTTTGTTCTTTCAGGTATTCATTTACTCAGCAAATGGTAATTGGGTGCCTACTATCTGCCAGGAACTGTGCTAGGAGCCAGGCATAGCATGGAGAGCAAAGCCAGGCACCATTCCTGAAGTCCAGAGTGGGGAGACAGATTTACCAAGCAATATTAGACATGAGGGTGCAGTTCTAAATGTGGCCACGAGATAAATGCTCTGGAAGAAAGGAACGCAGTTCCTTGAGATCGTATCACTGAAGAGCCTGTCCTAGAGTTGGATGTGTGGTTCAGGGAAGGCTTCCCTGAGAAAAGGATGCTTGTGTTGGCACCTGAAGCTGAGTTGTAAACTAGGCGAAGGTGGGGGTGAGGAGAGATGCAGAGGGGAGGAACAACATGTTCAAGGCCCTATGGCAGGAGATGGCATGGCTTATTTGAGGAACAATAGGAAGGCAATGTGGTGCTGCATGGAGCGTCAGGAGCAAGGAGGAGGGAGTGAAAAGAGACTGTAAGCAAGGCAGGGGCCAGACTCTGTGGGTGGGACGTGCCGTGTAGGGTTGAGGCCTTTACTATAAAAGCAATGGGAAACCAAGGAGGAGTTTTACATGTGTGTGGGATGGGAAGGAGTGGGTAGATGGATGATAGATTTTCATTTTAAAAGATCACCTTTTGTTGCCAAGACTTGCAGTGGCTTCTGTCACTATGGAAACCATGTATGATCTCTGACCTCCACCAGGGCCAACTTTAGCCTTTAAAACCACCTTTCCAAACGAAGTAAGGAAGTGCTAAGTTCTAGAAAATGTCACTTTCTCTTTCATCTGTACGTAAAAAAGTAGCTGAAAAACAGAACCGTGACTAACATTTAGATCATTTAGCCAATCTTGATACTAGTAGGGGTCTTTGTATAATACACAGTGTGCTGTTAGCATTTTCTTGGAAGTTAGCCTTTGGTGCTTCCAGGTAAAAGCACCAAATCTGCTTATCTCTAGGGTTGGGAATAAGAATAGACAATATTGCTTCCCTTGTGAGATTTTAGTCCAAGTCGGGCTGGTAACAACAGATTTCTACCTATCGTAGCAGCAGTGTCTTAGAGCTTTGAGTTGCACACTCATTGTTCGACATGGAGCTGTCTGTGGTTGGGAAGGTAATGCCATTTCAAATCCCTGCTTTCCATTGTTTTCTCTCCTTCTTCGCAACAAACATGCCCTCCCACCCCACCCCACTCCACTTTTCTAGTGTAGTGTACCCGATTGTCACAGGTTAGATTCTCTGGAAACAAGTGCTGAGATGGAATTTGGAGTACAAGATGGTTATTAGGGATCAGCACCTATGAAGAAAAGAAGGAGAAGCAGGATTGGGCAGAGGGAGAAATCCAGCACAGTCCAACCCTGTGAAGCCTCAGCCAACCCACTGGGAAGCTCTGGATTTGTATTGCCCATCAGAGTGTCCCGTGTCAGGCCAAAGTGACTGGGCTTTTACCCACTTCACTCAGTCACAGGACAGATGTGGGCTGCCCTGGGGCCAGGTGGCTCTCTGCAGCTGAAGCATGCTTTAATCTTAATCTCTGCAGCCAGGCGGTCAGTCCTTTCTTGAAAGTGCTGTGCACGTCTACCACATCAAGCACCTGAATCTGCCATTCCAACATTAGAAGGCTTTAAATTGTAACCGTGTCAGGCTGTAGAAAGAAATCTTTTCCTTTTTCACCTGGAGTTATGGCCTTTCAATGAATAAAAAAGCAATTGTTTTCAGAACAATGAAAATATAAAGGGAAGCTCTAAGAGTGGATTCTGTGAAATCATGAGAATGGCTCGTGAATTTGAAACTGCTAAATCCACAGAAGTAAGTTAAAACTGCAAAGCTCCACTTACGAAACTCGAGTCACTGTTTTTGAAAGGATAAAACAAAGCCTTACATGTGTAGAGCACTTCAGTTTTCACAGCACTTGCTCATGTCATTTGAGTCCCATAATAAGCCTGTGAAGGGGGCAGGGCAGGTTTTATAAGCATTTCACAGATGAGGAAGTCAGGGCTCAGGAGGTTTAAGTAATCTGCCCAAGGTCACATTGTTGAAACCTCATCAGCGTTCACCCACGCCCTGTTTATCAAAAGTAGGAACTTTTTTGGCCCCCATCTCAGGCCACTGAGGAATGCTCAAAATGATGGACAGGAAGTGAAACAGTAGAGCAGGGAGGTGATTCAAAGTGATGGAGTGGAAAAGGGCTCAGACTGGCACTTGGCTCCAAGGCTTAAAAACAAACCTGGAGCAGGTGCTGAATGCTAGAATGTGTAAGCTAGTCAAGAGAGAAAGCCAAGCCTGGTCTAGCAGATTAAGGAGGGTTTTAAGAGAGCAATGATGTAAGAATATGATTTCCTAAAAACCATGTAGGGGAACTGTCATCTCTGCAGTGAATAGGTGCATAGAAGTCCTAAAAAAAAAAAAAAAAAAAAAAAGTGAATTTGGGGCCTGGTAGCCTAAGACCTTTCCTTCCTGGGTTGCAAAGGCAGAGTAACAAACTAGAATAGATATGCCTTACCTCTCCAAAGAGACTGGTTGGAAGTGACCAAAAGGGATTCCTGCCAATATCAAGCCTAAAGAAGATGACACCCCATCTGCTGAGCCTGGAGACTCAAGCCAGGAACCAGAGGAGCGGCCCCAGCTAGGGGAAGCTTACCTTTTATTGCCAAGACTTGCAGTGGCTTCTGTCACTATGGAAGCCATGTATGATCTCTGACCTTCACCAGGGCCAACTTTAGCCTTTAAAACCACCTTTCCAAATGAAATAAGAAAGTGCTGAGTTCTAGAAAATGTCACTTTTTAGGTCAAACTGTGGACCCTAAACCTGTGCTACTTTCTTAAAGCTGTGTGAGCAAACACATGGTCTCCAAACCACCCCCGATTCTGTAATCATAAGACGGCACCAGTATCCAGGCATCAGTGAGTGTCCTGGCAGATGGGCCTGGCTGGATGAGGTAAGGGAGTTGTAGAGGTGTGCTGAGTCTATCTCTACTCCTGAGCCTGGGAGATGTGAGAAAACAGGAAGATGAGAGTCTTCCCGCAGTGACTTGATAGGGGATTGATAATCACCATTTGTGGATCTGTCCCTTCTGAGAAGGCACCTCAGCTGCTGGCCCTGAGCCTAGAGAGCAGACAAAAGAAAACATTACCCTCATACCTAAGGGGCATAGCAATGCTCTTAGAAGAGGCTCACATGAAACCAAGCCACTAGGGAACAGTAATACATTTTAAAATATTAACATCAGATTAATATTTTAATCTCCCAGAACATAAAAATTCCAGGAGAGCACAAAAAGACTTTCTGCAACCAAATGACAAGATCTGCAGACAAATTCAATAGCTGAAGGAAAGAGAGGTAGTAGTCAATAGGAAGTATATTTTCCAAGTTAAGAAAGGGCCTCAGTCTGCCTATTGGAAGGTTTTGGCAAGTTATGGGCAGGACAAATGATTCACAGTTTGGGAAATTCCAGAAGTCTAAAGGATGAAAAGAAAATCCTACAATCTTCCAGAAAGAAAGTACAAGTGACTTATAGGGGAAGAAGGATCATGGGGGCATCAGCTTTTTCTTCTATGACACCTGAAGGAGGGATGATTGAGGCCAATTGCATGAAGATTACTGAGAGAAAAACACTGCACACAAAGAATCCTGTAGCAAGACCCCACTTCTCTGTCAGGGTCAAGGAAACATAGTTGAGAATATACAAGGAAAAGATTTGTCACCCATATCTTCCATCAGAGAAAAGAGTGTTAAGATCTAACCAAACAACGCATCAGCTTAAAGGCTGCAGGATGGAAGGAGGAAAAGGGAGAAAAAAATTAGTGGTGAGCAAGGAGCCTTACAACACATCATCAGTTAAATTCAGACAGACAATAATAGACAGTTCAGGAATGTGTAACTGCGAAAATAAAAGAGACATATTTCAAGGGAAATGTTAACAATAGCCGGAACAAAAAGTTCTAAAGGAGAAAGAGGGGAAGTGAAGTTTCCACAGGTCTCACATTGGTGTGTGAGAGTGGGAAGTGAAAGCACTCTAAAGGCCTCATGCTGGGGGAGGAGGAACAGCAGGAGAGGAGAGGATCTGGGGAAACAGTTGGACTCTTATGTTGGTATAATGGAATAAAAGAATGAGTTTGACTACCGTGACAAAAATGAGAAGGAGCTGGTAGAATGAAAAACTAGACTAGAGCTCCCAAATTAAGAAGAGAAAGAAAATAATGAATAGCAACTTGATAACTAATTAATACAAAGAACATCAAGGGGGCTTAGATGAGTAATACATATTAAGTAAAATAGAAGAAATAAAATTCAGTGTATTATTAAATGTGAATAGAATTATTCTTAAAAGAGAGACTATTAGATTAAAAGCAGACAGTTATATGCTTTCTTGTTTATATATATATGTATATCTATATACATACACACACAAACACAAGAAAGAAACACATTTAACAAATGTGATAAAGGCTGAGAATAAAAAGTCAAGAAAAAATACCAGGCAAATACAAATAACAAAGCAGGAAAGAATTACTATGTTAATACCCAACAAAATGAAATGTAACGAGCACTGAATAAGACAGAGTTGCTATGTAATGATAAGATAATAATTTTCAAAAAGTCACTAACCAGTATGTGTTAAAAATCAAATGTGAAAACTAGTGAAGCCATGTGTGATTCCAGTACCTTTTTTCTTTACAGACAGCAAGAAATTGCGCCCCCCTGAACTCACTCCCATTCTATCCAGTTCTACTCCATAAATAACCATTCTGGGTCATACAAATACATATGCACTTGCAAAGACGCAGACAAAAGATGCTAACTATACTTACCTCCTTCTGGGTTAGTATTTACAGATTTGCCCCCATTCCTTATTTCCATGAGGAGAGATTTCTCTAAAATGTCCCATGTCCTCTTTCCTCTTCTCCCCCTTTGCTTCTCCCCAGAGAGGAGGAATGTCTTGGCTGACTCATCTTCTTCACCTCTCCTCTTTCCTCTGCATAGCCAGCCTTATCAGCAAGCTGTCATTCTGGTCTACACTCACGTAGTTCCAGCTCTCCAAGGGCAGCCTCTGTGCAGAAAGGCCTTGGGTGTTCAGTGCTGCCTGTGATCAGTGGGTCTGTCTTTCTCATTTTGAAAAATTGTTGCTGAGCATTTAATGTTACCATTTCCAATGTCAGCTTTATCCCTAATAAAGTTGATGTTTTGATCTCCATCTGCCTTGCTCTCATCCTACCACCTGATTGGTTTAGAATTCTGGTGGAGAAAACAGGAACTCAATTCTGGGGGTCTCCTTACAACTCCAAAGCCACCTTATTCTTCCCAAAGTCAACCAGCCATCTTTAATATGGCTATACTCCTCAGCTGCACTTCCTCACCCCTCATTCATTCCCCAAGTCATGGTCATGTAGCTTCTCCTCCCACCAAACATTGAACCCATCCTGCCAACGTCGCTGATGACTTATTTGCAAAATACAATGAAAAGTTTTCAGTCTAAAGGTCAATCTTACTTGAACGTCTCTGCAACTTTCAAAGCTCTTCATCACTTCCTCCTCCTTGACATCCCTTCCTTTCTGAGTTTCCATGACATTACTTTCTCTTGGTTTTCCTCCTACTTCTCTGATTGTTCATTCTCAGCCTCCTTGAACTGTTCTTCACCTTCTGTGCACCTCAACTGCTAGTGTTCTCCAGGGTTGTGCCCTACATCTTCACGCTGTTGACTCTTCCTTGATGATTTTATCCACTGCCAAGGCTTCTGACCACCACATACCCAAACCCTGCCTGCTGCCCAGGCAAGTACCAGTGGTGTGACTCCATGTGTGACGGAAGAAGGTACCATATCATTTTATTTTTTGTTGCTTTATTAATGACAGCAAGATGTTTTCATATTTTACTGATCAGTTGTGCATGTTTGTAGGTATACGTGTATAAATCCTTTCCTCACTTGACATTTCTTATGCTCTTCCCTCCTCCTCTTCCTTTCTGTCCTGCACCTTAGTTTGGGTCCACAACACACCTCAACGATGTCACCTTGCCACTTCTCCAAGTGCACCTTCTACTCCCAGCCTGCTAGTTTGTGAGCCCAGACTCGATTCTTCAGTCCATGTGATATGTTCACACACACGGCCCTCCATGCCCCACCTCTGCCTACTCTCTCTCTGCCCCGTTTCTCACCATTCTGCCCTTGTGCCTTATGTTCCTTCTTCCAGCTTCCGGGAGGTGCCTTCTCCCTCCCTGCTGTTTGCCACTGTCATGCTCATTTCTTTGCCTGTTTTCCTCTTCTCCGCTTCTCTGGCTGGCTGACTTTATTCTTTAAAACACACATCTGGTGTCCCTTCTGGGAAGCCCTTCAGTCCCACCTCCCAGGGAGGGCTAGCTGCCCCGACTGTGCGCTCCCACTGCATTGTATTTACCCATCCTGGTGTATATCTGGTCATTTCTCAATGGCCTGTTGCTCCCTGTCTGTCTCCCTGCCAGGCTGTGAACTCCTTGGGGATACGCCTGTATCTTGCTCATCTAATACTCCCAGAACCTCATGCATACCTGGCATGTAGTAGATGTTCAACACATTTTTGAATGAGTGAATGTGTGACAGAGGGCAGTGCCCTTACAATTTCTTTTGGAGAGCTCCCTTCCTGACCACAGGATTCACTCGCTGAAGGGGAGTGATCAGTTTCATACCAGCAGCACCCTCTGCCCACTGAGAGATGGTTCTCCACTGGGAAACTTTCTTCATCCCTGGTGGTATTTGAAGGGAATTCTCTATACGTGTTTACCTTGTAAAATTTCCCTCTGTCATTGGCCCTGGCCTTGCTGGCCTTCCCATTACACTTCTTGGGGGGCACTACTAATAGCCATGTCTTCGGCTGTTTTTCAAAAGGCCCCTAGCCTTAATATCCAAATAGACACTGAAAAGGAGTGGAAATCCTGGGGCAGTCAGCTCTCAGAGGGTGCCTTGTTGGTGTCTCCTGCCCCTCTGGTTTGCCATTGCCTGGCTCCTGCTGAGTCTGGAGTGGGGCCCTATGTGTGAAGCAGTAGCCGCCTGTTAGAGTGCTCCAGGTCATCTCAGCATGGACCAAGGGCTGTTATGGCCAAGAGCCTGGCATCCCAGAGTCAGTGATGAGAAGAGAGGAGGCAGGCCGGGGCAAGAACATGGCTCAGACTCGTGTAGGAGTGTATCAGTCAGGGTTTTTCAGAGAAACAGAACCAATAGGGTGTATACAGAAAGAGATTTATTATAAGGAATTGGCTTATGCAATTATGTAGGCTGACAATTCCCAAAATCTGTAGGGTAAGTTGGCAAGCAGGAGACCTACGAGAATGTAGGCCCGGTCTGAGGACCAGCAGGCTCAAAGCCCAGGAAGAGCCAATGTTTCAGTTTGTATCTGAAGGCAGGAAGAAGCCAACGTCCTAGCTTGAAGCCAGTCAGGCAGCAGCAATTCTCTTACTCGGGGGATGGTAACTTTTTGTCTATTCAGGCCTCCAACTGATTTTTTGAGGCCCACTTGCATTGGGGAGGGCAATCTGCTTTACTGCAACTCATTCCGTTTAAATGTGAAT
>NW_012105331.1:194154-220112 GCF_000951045.1 Mandrillus leucophaeus
ACTGCATTGTATTTACCCATCCTGGTGTATATCTGGTCATTTCTCAATGGCCTGTTGCTCCCTGTCTGTCTCCCTGCCAGGCTGTGAACTCCTTGGGGATATGCCTGTATCTTGCTCATCTAATACTCCCAGAACCTCATGCATACCTGGCATGTAGTAGATGTTCAACACATTTTTGAATGAGTGAATGTGTGACAGAGGGCAGTGCCCTTACAATTTCTTTTGGAGAGCTCCCTTCCTGACCACAGGATTCACTCGCTGAAGGGGAGTGATCAGTTTCATATCAGCAGCACCCTCTGCCCACTGAGAGATGGTTCTCCACTGGGAAACTTTCTTCATCCCTGGTGGTATTTGAAGGGAATTCTCTATACGTGTTTACCTTGTAAAATTTCCCTCTGTCATTGGCCCTGGCCTTGCTGGCCTTCCCATTACACTTCTTGGGGGGCACTACTAATAGCCATGTCTTCGGCTGTTTTTCAAAAGGCCCCTAGCCTTAATATCCAAATAGACACTGAAAAGGAGTGGAAATCCTGGGGCAGTCAGCTCTCAGAGGGTGCCTTGTTGGTGTCTCCTGCCCCTCTGGTTTGCCATTGCCTGGCTCCTGCTGAGTCTGGAGTGGGGCCCTATGTGTGAAGCAGTAGCCGCCTGTTAGAGTGCTCCAGGTCATCTCAGCATGGACCAAGGGCTGTTATGGCCAAGAGCCTGGCATCCCAGAGTCAGTGATGAGAAGAGAGGAGGCAGGCCGGGGCAAGAACATGGCTCAGACTCGTGTAGGAGTGTATCAGTCAGGGTTTTTCAGAGAAACAGAACCAATAGGGTGTATACAGAAAGAGATTTATTATAAGGAATTGGCTTATGCAATTATGTAGGCTGACAATTCCCAAAATCTGTAGGGTAAGTTGGCAAGCAGGAGACCTACGAGAGTGTAGGCCCGGTCTGAGGACCAGCAGGCTCAAAGCCCAGGAAGAGCCAATGTTTCAGTTTGTATCTGAAGGCAGGAAGAAGCCAACGTCCTAGCTTGAAGCCAGTCAGGCAGCAGCAATTCTCTTACTCGGGGGATGGTAACTTTTTGTCTATTCAGGCCTCCAACTGATTTTTTGAGGCCCACTTGCATTGGGGAGGGCAATCTGCTTTACTGCAACTCATTCCGTTTAAATGTGAATCACATCCAGAAACACCCTCCCCAACACACCCAGAAAAATATTTGACCAAATATCTGGGCATCCTATGACCCAGTCAAGTTGACACATAAAATTAACCATCACAGGGAGCAATAGGGTGATCAGGTAACTCTCAACTCCAGCTGTTGGAAGGCACATTTAACCTACACACACACGTGTGCATACACACACACACACACACACACACACACACACCCCTGCCCTGTAACTCAGGATTCCCAGTGAGGGTGGTTCCACCCGTTAAGAGGTGTCTTTGGAAATTTATGGAGGCATTTGTTACTATCACAGTTTGTTATGATGATGAATGTGGATGCCATTAACATTTATTGTCCAATAAATGTCGATGGGGGACGGGTGGGGGGTATGTCAGATGCTCTGTAGTGGTCAGGACCATCCACATCACAAGTGACTGTCCCTCATGACTTTCAAATGTCCCACTTGATGTTTATGTCCATGAAAACCTGTGTATACTTAGGTGGATCTAGCATCCAACCCCATTTTATATATAAACACATAGGAATTTTTTTTTTTTTTTTTTTTGCAGTTTTAACATACACTGAATTTTTCAGGAATGCAGCATAGAGTGAAGATGGTACATGTTTGTTCAGGACTTTATGAAGATTGTTCACCATTTTGGAAAATCATGTTATGTATGGCAATGGTGATCACAGTGTTTGAGCCATCCTAAAAACACATGTGAATCTGTGTGCATTTATATCTATTGCATTCATGGCGACTCTACACATAGATGCAGACATCTAACTACACACTAGGTTTTCCAGTGTAGTCATGTACAAGTTTTTTCAGATACTGAAATGATTATTTTTCTATAAAATTGCTTTTCTTTCTTTCTTAATTATAACCCAGTGAGTGCATTACATTTTTTTTTTGATATTATGAATTTTGGGAGAAAATGTTGTGTGTAGGTAGATATATTATCTATGGGTTTCATCTGAGCATAACAAAAGGAGAGTTACAAGTTATGTGGTGTTGGTTTGTTTGTTTTCATTGGTTTGATTTTTCTGAGACGGAGTCTTATGTTATAAGAAGGGACACTGATGTGGCAGAGAGCCACTATTTCAACTGAACGAGTGCCTGTGAAGAACACACATCTGTCTGTTGGGCTGAGCCTGGCCCCAAGGGGCCTGTGGACACTGGATCCCGAAGACACTGGATCCTTGATTACGTTATTTTCCACTTTGAGGACACTTCAGAGATTAAGTCCCCAAGCAACTGACTGATAAGTCCTACTCCTCAGTGTCACTGGAATATTTCTGTGTTCTACCAAGGAATGGAAGAATCAAGAGGCTTCACACTTAGCTCCTCCCAGAAGCTTGCAGGCCCTGCCTCCTCCGTGAAGGCCTCCCTGATCAGCTCCACATCGAGGAGCCTCTTTCTCCACTTCTCTGTTCTGCCCACTTGCTGCACCTTAACTTTTTTTTCATAAGTTCATTTCTTATGTTCTCAAAATGACTGTAAACTCCTTGAGGGAGGAAATGGATGTGTTCTGTGTCCTAAGGCATTCATTAAGAATGTCAAATGGGCCGGGCATGGCAGCTCACATCTGTAATCCCAGCACTTTGGGAGGCCTAGGTGGGTGGATCACTTGAGGCAAGGAGTTTGAGACTAGCCTGGCCAACATGGTGAAACACCATCTCTACTAAAAATATAAAAATTAGCTGGGTGTGGTGTGTGCCTCAGGAGGCTGAGGCAGAAGAATTGCTTGAACCCCAGAGGCAGAGGTTGCAGTGAGCTGAGATCATGCCACTGCATGACAGAGCAAGATTCTGTCTCAAAGGGAAAAAAGAAAGAAAAAAGAAAGAAAAAAAAAAAGAATGTCAAATGAATTAGTGAATGGATGGATGAATGAATGCATGCATGCATGCATGATTTGGGGGATGAGAACATTAGATGGCTCTACTAATTTAATCCCAGTGTCTGTGGAAATCAAACACAGGAAACTGCTTTGTGCTTTCTACCAGCCAGCTCACCAACTGAGCCCCTAATGGTGCCTTAGGCTTTACTCAGGAGTTTAATTAAGCCCTGGCGCTTGATTCTGAAAGAAATGGAGAACAGTGATGAACACAGACAGGAGAGATCTGGGCAGTAACCAGCCTGGCATATGGCGCCGTGGATCACCCACTGGCCTTAGGGCTGGACTAAGTCCTAGGTAACTTTACTTCTAAATGTTACTCGTGTTTATTCTTTCAAGATGCTAGACGATTAAGACCTTTTCTTGACTACCCAAAACCAAAAAATATGGGCTGCATTTGGATCATTACTGGTGTATGCAGAGTCATTGGAGATGTAGTGGGAGTAGGGAAAACAGTTCTGGGTTTGGATGCAAAAGACTGAGCTTGACCCCAGACTTTCCCCACAACTAGAGGTATGGCCATGGGCAAGCTAGTTCATATTTCCAGGTTTAAACCTATGGTTCAATGAAATGCAGTAAACAACAATTCAGAGGAATTACACAGTGATGTGTTTATAGTAGATACAACATGAAGTTAAAAATACTTGTACTTTCAGGCCTCTCATTGCCCTGGCCCCTTCCAAAGCCCTGTGTCGCATTTTGTTAGACGGTATCACTATCCTAAACCTGAGTCTCATATGAATTTCTTCCAGGTTCAAAATTCTATGTTTCTGGCCAATGAATTTGAAAAAGAACATTTCCTGTTATACAACTGCATTCTATTCCATAACTTGTCATTTTTTATTTTCAAGGACACCGCTGTGTCATATATACATTGTTCCTTTCTTTAGGTACTTAGCATGATTTTGGACAAATCTGATACAGAAAATTGGAAGTCTAGATCCCTGGGATTTACTAGTATAATGCTTAACGTTGAGCCACATTCTCAACTTTATCGTAGTTGAAAATTCTACAGCAAGAATTCTTTAACTGTAAGGTCTATGTTGGGTTACTATGAGTTTTGTTCTAGTCTCATTTTCATTGTTCAGGAGTTCGGGACATCTGATGCTGCCCATGCAATTCTCTTCCTTTCTTTTTCTAGAAGAGCTTTGCCTCTGGCCACTTGGAAGCTGGGCCGTGGGAGGTCCAGGGGTAAACTATGCATTGAGCTGACAGTGCTCAGTAAGACAAATCTTTACTCTGTGACAATCTGGTTTGGACACCTACCCTAATCAAACTGGGAACATCTGGGGAGGACTCAGGAGTTATCTTAATTATAGACACCTCTGACTTATAGTGATTCAACTTGTGATTTTTCAATTTTATAATGGTGTGATGTTCACTTTTAGTGGAAACTGTACTTCGAGTACCCATACAACCATTCTGTTTCTCACTTTCAGTACAATATTCAATAAATTATATGAGCTATACAACACTTTATTATAAAATGGGCTTTTTGTTAAATGATTTTGCCTAATTGTGCACTAATGTAAGTGTTCTGAGCACATTTAAGGTAGGCTGGGCTAAGCTATGATGTTTGGTAGGTTAGGTGGACTCAATGCAACCCCCCATCTTTTTTTGAGAGGGAGTCTGGCTCTATCACCAGGCTGGAGTGCAGTGGCGCTGTCTCGGTTCACTGCAACCTCTGACTCCTGGGTTCAAGCTATCCTCCTGCCTCAGGCTCCCAAGTAGCTGGGATTACAGGCATGCGCCACCACGCCTGGCTAATTTTTGTATTTTTAGTAAAGATGGGGTTTCACCATGTTGGCCAGGATGGTCTTGATCTCCTGACCTCGTGATCCGCCTGCCTCAGCCTCCCAAAGTGCTGAGATTACAGGCATGAGCCATGGCGCCCAGCCTGCACTTTCAATTTACAATATTTCCAACGTACAATGGACATATAGGGATGAGCACAGTGGTAAGTTGAGGAGCACCTGTACTTGTTGGATAACTATGAGGCTCAATCCCCATGGTTAGTGTTGTACTCTGCTAGCCCAAGAGGCTAGAACAGAGAAAGTGGATGGCAGGGGAGGCGAATATCTATGGACTGCAAGTCCTTACAATGGGCTCGCTCTTCCCAGACTTCTCAGTCCTCACCACCCCTACACCCTGCCAGCAAAGAACACCCACAGGACATCTGTCTTCAGCTTGCTGTTCAGATCCACTATAAGGGCTTCACCCTGTAGCAACTTGGCTTGGACACTAACCCTAGGCAAACAGGCAATGTTTTTTGAGATAGGGTCTCTTGCTTGTTGTCCAAGCTGGCCTCAGCCTCCAGGGCTCAAGTAATCCTCTGGCCTCCCAAGCAGCTGGGACTGCAGGCACATAACTGTGTGCCCTAAACTTGTAAATTTTGTCTGGTTCAGAAATTCTCTTAATTATTTTGTTTTTCTTGTAACTGGTATTTTGTTTCCTTTGTGAGGAGGGGAAAGGAAGTGTTTTCTTTATTTATCCTGTTTTGTCATTTTCACCAAAAATGAGGTTACAAATCTACTTCTGACTTTAATTTGTAACAAACCCCAGAATTTTGTTATTGTTTTGCCTCTGACTTTTGTTTTCCCAACATAAAATCACTTCCACCTCAGATTTATAACCCCTAGGGTCCCTAGAACTCTAAAAATTCCAGATCAGTGGACAGCTTAAAGGGTTTCCTGTTAACATTTACTCTACCTGTCTGAAATTTGCATCTTCCATTGCTCTTTCTCACTTAATTTTAATTTGTATGTGTGTGTTTTGTTAGTTGGACTTAAATAGACATTTCATTTTTAACCAGTTTTAAAGTTGCCTTTTATTTTTGGCTCATAATTATGTTTTAGTTTATATTATTTTATTGCCATTTCATTCTCAACCAGCCAGGAGCTGGCCTGGATTAGAAGAACTGGGTTCTAACCTACCCCTCATTGGTCTGTTACATTGTCACACAGGGTGCATTACTTAATTCATCAGACTGGGGCTCAGTCAATGTGATGGCCCCTCTCTTTACGATGTTCTAGTAGCCTATAAATTGGCTTTGTTTTATTCACTCTGATTTCTATGTTAGCATCTTTGGAAAAATTTCTAAACTTATTTGGGAACAAATTGTTACTATGTGAGGCTAATGGTAACTAGAAATAACTATAATAATTCCCAAGAAGTTATGACTTTATAAAATATTCATCTTTGGCAATGACCAGAAATGTCTACCTTTACATAAATAAGTGTGTCCACTCTTTTTGGGGCTGGTGGAGTCTTCTGACTGACCTTCATGTGTGGGAATAGCCCCATTCCAAGTGCTGCTTGATTGTAAAATTGGACCAAGCCTGTCGTCACACTGCCCAGTCTTTGGGTGGGGGGAGCTGAGAGATTCTGTGAATATTGTCAGAAGGGACACGTTTTTGGATAGGGGAAAAAAAAAGAAGCAAGATCCCCAGGTCCCCTGATTTTAGCCATGACGTAGAAAAGCTCCACACAGACCCTCCTCCCTTCCGCCCTGGCACAGAGTCCCGTTGTCCTTTCATAGGCGGTGTCAGAAACCCTGTGGTGAAATTCAGCTTGTGGATTCCAGAAATTTGGAGTGTTCTTGGGGGGAAAAATCCACACACACAAAGCAACATTTGGAAATCCCTGTGGTGAGTTGGGAGGTGGGGACGGGATGCAGTGTGGGAAGGTTGGAAGGGAAAGCGCCGGTGTACATCCCTCCCTCTTCTCTCCAGGGCTCTGAGTGTCAGGGCTGAGATGAAGATGACACCCTGGCAGAGGAGGAGGCAGGGTACTGGGGGCGGGGCACGGACATTGAGGTCTGTGCTGAGCTTTACAGTTTGCAAGCACTTTCACGTTATCTTGTGGGGGTAGATCAGTGGCTCCATAGCCATTTTATAGGCATAGACATAGAATTTTACGGTGGTTAAATAAATTTCCTAAGACCACATGGTTGAAAAAAAAAAAAAAGTAGAGACACACCCAAATCCAAAAATTTTGTGCTGGAAGGTTTTCATGCCATAAAACATTTCCATCTCCGTTTATCATTGATCCCACAAGTTCTACTACTTAACTTTAATTTCTTCGGAAGCTTAATTGACTTTTTCCTTCTATAGGACATCTGCAGTTAAATTCTTCAGGAAGTATTATGCCTGAGTGTGGCTACTCCCTACCTGAGAGCAGCTTCCTATAAGGAGGAGCTTCTCAGCAGGCAAGGAGAGAGACAGCTGGAGAAAGGCCAGGCATGGCGAGCAATTGTGGGCCACCCAAGGGCCTGGACTCTCAGGGTGTGATAACATGGTGGTAGGGGTTTGGGAAGAGGCCCAGAGACAGCGGCCCTGGAGGCCACTGCAAGGGAAAACAGGAAGGTCAAGTTCCTTCTTCAAACCAAACCAACTAAGCCCTGTCCAGGGCCCTTCCTCTGGCTCCAGCATTCATTTGGTGCAGAAGAAAACACTGAATTCCTTGGAGCCATTATTGAGGCTTGGAAGTTTGGAAGCTCTATGTTAAGCAGCATTTTAGGGACAGTTCAGCCAGAAGTGGATGTATTCCCTACAGACATAAAATTCTAGAAACTGCATTGTTTCCTAATGGGATCACTGGTTATGGACTCATGGAGCTGAAAAAGTCTCCACAGTGGGAGAGAAACTGAGAGGTGCTGAATCCAGCTGGTGAGACCCAGCACAGTAGGGGCTGGCTCAGCGCCACCAGTGAGTTAGTGTCCCCTAAGGTTGTTACAGTCAAATGCACTTGCAAAGTCATAGTGGGGAAGCGGGGAGTGGGGGTGATGCAAGGATAGAGAGCATTTTGTCAAGCATCAGATTATGACAAGGGCTCTTCCTAAAAATTAAGAATGTGATGACTGAAAGGGGCCTAGGATATATTTGGAGGTGGTACTGGCATTTGAGTATTTCTAGTTTGCTTTTATTTTCTGGATGATGAACAGTAACAGCAGCATCAGCAACAAACTCTTACATAAAATTTATCTCTAAATGCCAAAGCAGTTTGTTTCTCTAAATATAGCATACAAAAAGAGAGAGGCATTTACATAAAGTGACTCACTATTAATTGTCACTTGCGCTTCCCAATCAGGTAAGGGTTGCACGGTTCAAGCGAAAGCCTCCACTGGCTGCTTGTTCTCTGCTCAGCTCTTGGGCACAGACACCTGCCCTGCCTTGTGATGAGGACGCCTTCCTCTGACAAAGGCAGAAATCTCCGTACTCACTGAAAGCTCCTTTCCATGTACAGGGAGGCAGGCAGGGGCGCACAGGTTTCCACTCAGCCTATTTCAAGCCCAGCCTAAGCAGCCCCTTTGCCTGTGGAACCAGGTCTGACCCCTGGCCCGTGGCGGGAAGGCCACACCAGATGCAGATGTGGGACGGGAGCTGTAGCTCCATCTTTTCATTCTCTTGCAGAAGGGGATGAGTGTGGTGCTCCCTGGCTTAGCAGCTGCTCTCAGGAATTTTATTTATCATGTTTTTTTTTTTCCTAAACAGCATTTCTTTCCATTTAGTTCACAGGATGTTGATGGGTTTCTCTTCCTTTTGGGGCCCCTCCCTGTCGATGAGAGTCCAGGCCTCCCCCTTCCCAGCGTAGTCCAGCCTGCCTGGATATTCTTTCATGGGCCTCTGGGGCCAGAGGATGAGTCCCTAGTGCTGTCCATCTGCTCTGTGAATGTCTGTTCAGTTCAGTACACGTTCACTGAAGAGCCGCCCTGGGAGGATCCAGATTAGGCCTGGAGAATATAGCAATGGAAATGTTTGATACCTGACTTCATGGAGCCTGTAGACCAATGAGGGACACAAGTGGGACCTTAAAAATCACCTACAAGACAGAGAGAGATATGATCAAGTTAGAAGGTCTTTTCTTAAAGAACTCAGAGATAATCTACCCCTAGATATGCAGATGAAATTAGAGCCAAAGGGGGTGGATGAACTGGTTTGAGGACTCTAAGGATGGCACAAGTGATTTCAAATCAAAAGATGGGGAAGGAGCTCCTGGAGAAGGTGGCAACTGGGCAGGGCATCATGAGGGAAATTGGATTGTGGCAGAGGGAGAAGAGTGAGCAGAGGCTGGGAAGGAAAGTGTGGTGGGCTCCCTCCGCCAATGGTAGGCAGTCATGGGGGGTCTAGGGGCATGGTGGGTGGATGGGGAAAGGTGCTCACAGGGTCCATCAGTGATGATTGTGAAGAGCCTGAATTCCATGTGCAATGGAGAGGCACTGGTGGGTCACAGATGACTTCTATGGGGATCTTGGCCAGCAGTGTGCAGGGTAGTTGGGAAGAACAGGTCTAGTTCAAAGGCTATAGCTTGGATGTGGGCAAGAGACAGCAAGGTCCTGGAGTAAGCTGGCTGGAGTTGGGAGACAGGAATGGGTTGAAGGCACAGGGAAGACAGAACCCACCCATTGGGTTCCAGCTGCACTGTACAGGCCACGAGCCGCAGGTGGCTCTCGAGCACTGGAGTGTGGCTGGTCTGAATTGAGATGTGCTCTAAGGATAAGACACACACTAGGTTTTGAAGGCTTGATGTGAAGAATGTACAATTCTCAATCATTTTAAAAATATTGATTACATGATGAAATAATTTCATTAGAATATACTGGGTTGAATTAAATATATTATTAAGATTAATTTCACCTGTTTCTCTTTTTAATCTGTGTGTTACACAATCTAAGATTACTTACATGGCTCACATTCTATCTCCATGGACAGCACTGGGTTAGAGGGGAAGATAATAAGGCAAAGTTTTGGGGACAGGAGGAACAGGGCTGAGAGGAGGACCTGAGAAGTGGGGTTAAGGAAAGAGGAGAGATGATGCAGATTTGGTATCTTCCCAGATTGAGGCAGCTTTTGGGCCTCTTGGGGCCACAGGAGCTTAAGAACTTGCCGGTGTCTTTACATGGAGCACCTGGAATGTCCCTGTGGCCTCCCCAGTCACCTGGCACCTAACCATGTGCTGTTTTTTTTTTTTTTTTTTTTTTTTTTGAGACAGAGTCTCACTCTGTCGCCCAGGCTGGAGTGCAGTGGCGCGATCTCGGCTCACTGCAATCTCTGCCTCCCAGGTTCATGCCATTCTACTGCCTCAGTCTCCCAAGCAGCTGGGACTATGGGCACCCGCCACCACGCCTGGCTAATTTTTTGTATTTTTAGTAGAGACGGGGTTTCACCGTGTTAGCCAGGATGGTCTCGATCTCTTGACCTCAGGATTCACCCGCCTCAGCCTCCCAAAGTGCTGGGATTACAGGTGTGAGCCACCGCGCCCAGCCCCATGTGCTGTTTTGTGCTTGACTGTTGCTTACCTGTGTCTCTGAGTCCTTGCCTCAGCCAGATGAAAAGCCTTCTCAGGGCAATGCCATTGTATCCTGTCTGTTCTATCCAGTGCTTACTTCACCCAGGCCTGGGGGTAGCAGGAGCTCCCTGGAACTTGGCAAACATCCTTATATTGGGAGGAGCTTGGCTGGTTTTCCTTGATCTCCCTCTTCCCAGTGTGTGGCTCTTGACAACTGATTGGACCCCAGATTTAAGGTAAGACTGTATGATGTGATGCTCACAGTATGCACATGATGCAGCTGTGAGCAGGGATGGGAGCCGAGGATGGTGCCTGGGCACAGAGGGGAAGAGCATTGGATGGGGAAGATCTGAGTTGGAAGGTCAGCTCCTCAAGGGTCTACTCATTGGAGTCTCCACATCTGTGAAAAGAGGGGATGATATCTACCTCCTAGTGTTGTAGGAACTAAGAGTTAATATACGTTAACAAAGGATGGCTGGCATTCAAGTGTTGCTCTGTAACCCACAAAAGGTGTTCACATCCATGAGCTCATCTGAACTTCACAGTAGGGCAGGCATTATTATAATTTCCACTGACAGACAAGAAACCTGAGGTTCAGAGAATACAAATGACCTGATAGAGATCACCTGACTATTAAGGTAGAGCTGGGTCTGGAGCCCAGCCTGACTTCTGCCACTGTCTTTTGTTGTCCACTTAAAAGAGCAGCTTACACACGTGCAGGGTTACATAGGGTTCAAAGGCCTGTCATGCCCATTAACTGCTTATTCTTCCTAGAAGGATGCATAAGCCCAAAGTTTTGCTATATATGAAGACATGATTTTCATGAGATTCCTGCAGCCAATGAAGAAGCAAGCCTTCAGTAATCATGTGGATCCAATGGTTTAACTGTCACCTGTGGGTGACAGGTGATGGATTATGAGGATTAGATAAGAGCTATTTGTAAGAATGTCTACAAGGTACAGTGACAGGCTCTGGTCAGATATTTTCATCATGCTACAGTGCATGAAAGTGTTTGTAAGAATTTCATCATGCTACAGTGCATCTGTATCTAACAGGATCTGCTTATATCTTCAGAAAACTTTGTCATAAATTTAAATTACTTAAAGTGTCTGATCTTCAGATACTTTGGTGCATTTGAGAATGGGAATGTTGATTACAGTATGTATAGGGAAATAGATGAATATTCCATTAATAACTATTAAAATCTGCTAAAGCTTAGGTCAAGCTGAATATATTTAGTTATAATAAAATTGGGTGAACACATTCCAACTTCAGCCTGATTAAGGGAAAGGGTGTAGGGGTGAGACACTTAGGCGGAGCCTGAAAAGGAATGGTGAGAGTTTGGCCAATGGGAAGGGAGGCTGTGCCAGACAGGAATCATGTGGGCTGATGACAACTGAGGGCAAACTGCTTGTCCCCTCATAGTTGTGCAATGAATGCAGAGGGGCTGAGGTTTATCTGTCGCCTTCAGCTCTGCAGGCTACATCTCAGGGTGTTTCCTGTGAAAGTTCCAGAAGAAAGCTGTATGGTCAGCTTGGGGAAATATGTGGTTCATGCTGGAACGCTGGACATACCACATTATTGGAAAGATGCACATTGAATGACTGACAAAATGAAACTCAACTTTCCAAATGCTGGTAATGAGAGAAGATTCTGTTCTAACGACCAGTTGTTTCCTGAAAGAATGTCAGCTCGATTCATAATTAATGCATTCTAACCATGACAGCCACAGTCAGGACACACAAAACAAAGTGTCCTTGATCCCAGGAAACAGCCCTCTGGAATCTGTGAACTCTAGAAACTAGATTGGGAAAACTCTGACACCCCTGCCCCATGACCAACCAAGACTAAGAGTCCCAGGAAGATTGAGGTCACAGAAGGCGGGGGCCTGCCCCCTGTCCAGGAGATCCCTGACCCATGTGGGGTCATGGGCAGGGCATGAGTGATGTGATTGCTGGAGGGGAAACTGGCTCCTGGCTCCAGGTAGAACGTGACCAGCTGGAACCTGACAGGAGGTCCCTGGCACTGGTCAGCCCATCAAATCAGGTAAGTTCTTGGAGTCTGAGTAGGGACAGGAGACTGTTCTATGCTTTGGCAGGGATCAGGAAGATGTTAGAATGTGGTTGATGGAACTTGTCTTTGGAGTTGAACAAACATGGCTTTGCATCTCCACTTTGCTATCAACTGAGTGGCTTTGAGTAGGTGGCTTCATTTCTTAGATACTCAGTTTCTGCATCTTCACCTATAAAATAAATATATTTTTAATTTTTTTAGACTGCTGAGGGCAGTAAATTAGACTATGTACATAAAGCACCCAGCACTGTGCTAGACACATTGATACTTATTCCATAGTGGGATAGCACCACAGCTGTGATAGCCTTGTGAGGGGAGCTACACAGGAGGCCCATGGAGTGGGCTCTGAGTTAAGGATAGGTCCAGATCCTAGACTTGTAGCAACCCCCAAAACCCCCTCTTGAACCTGTTGGGGTGTGATGGGGGTGGGGAGATATAGTCCTGTTCTCTGACTGTGTCAAAGTGTGATACCTTTATTCCTACTCTGTCTGCCCCAGATTCTCTCAAAGAGCACAAAATTGAAGGATAGCACTGGACCAAGGGTCAGGAGAATTGAGATGGGCTCTGCCACTCCCTGGCTGGGTGACCTTGGACAAGTCCTTCAACCTATTGAGGTCTGGGCTTCTTCATTTGTACATTGGAACAAGATTATCTGCTCTGTCACAGGATGAACTCCAGCCTCATTAGCCTGGCATTCAAGAGCCTTCCATCATACTCCCTCACCACATCTCTTCATGCCCACATTGTTCTGCCATATCAAACTCTTCTGGGCACTTCTTTCACCCCTAGACAGAATGTTCTTGCATTCTGTGTAGGGGTGAATGCTCTTGCCCAAGTCTCTGTGTATCCAAAGCCCATATACATTTGCATCCCCTGCAGCATCTAGCACAGGGGCTTGCATAAAGCAGATTATTGTTTTCTCAGTTAGGATTAGGTTTGGGACAGGAAAACAAACACAATAGTTATTTAGCAAGTTAGAAGTGATTTTTCTCTTGCCAGGTGTGGTGGCTTATGCCTATAATCCCAGCACTTTGGGAGGCTGTGGCGGGCGGATCACGTGGTCAGGAGATCGAGACCATCCTGGCTAACATGGTGAAGCCCCGTCTCTACTAAAAATCCAAAAAAAAAAAAAATTAGCCGGGCGTGGTGGCAGGCACCTGTAGTCCCAGCTACTCGGGAGGCTGAGGCAGTAGAATGTCATGAACCCAGGAGGCAGAGCTTGCAGCGAGCTGAGATCGTGACCAAAGCCTAGATGACAGCACATCTATTTACAGAGTGAGACTCTGTCCTCAAAAAAAAAAAAAAAAAAAAGAAAAGAAAAGAAAAGAAAAAGTGATTATGCCAAAGGATCCTAAAAGGAGGATAGCCCAGGACTGGGAAGGTAGCTCCTTTTGTTGGGGACCCATGCTCCCTCTGTCTTGCCACACCAGCACTCTTGGCACCTTACCCCATAGTCCCATATGGCTGCCTGGGTTTCAGACATCTTATTCTCATTCAGCCAGCAGAAGATGAAGAGGGCAAAGCATGTATTCTCTTCCTTGAGGGAGGCTTCCTAAATGCTGCACATGACACTTCTGCTTATAACTTTTTGGCTACAATTTAGTCACACGGTCATATCTAGCTGCAAGAGAGGCTGGGGAATATAGTTTTTAACTGCACATATTGCCCTTCCTTCCTTCTTTCTCTCTTTTTCTTTTTTTTGAGACAGGGGTCTCCCTATGTTGCCCAGGCTGCTCTCCAACTCCTGGGCTCAGGCAATGTACCCACTTTGGCCTTCCAAAGAGTTGGGATTACAGGGGTGAGCCACCATGCTTGGCCATATTGCCATTTCTAATAAAATTGATAGGGGTGGCTGGGAGAACAGATATTGGCAACCCATACAGTTGCCTCTGCCGCAGTTACTGAAAGCATAAAAAATATAAAAACTCACTAAGAAGTTTAAAGTCTTATCTAATACATGAGATTATTATTACAAAACATTTCACTCATTTTAGGTAAGTTAATTGTCCTGACTTTTAGGTTGAAAACAGCCCAATTTTTCTTCACCTCTAGTGGAAATATGGTGACATATTTTTTCTTTTTTCTTTTTTGTAGAGGCAGAGTCTCGCTATGTTGCCCAGGCTGGTCTTAAACGCCTGGCTCAAGCAATTCTCCTTAGACTCCCAAAGTGCTGGGATTACAGACATGAGCCACTGTGCTCAGCCAACATACTTTTTTCATAGAATAATAACTCAGAGTTGTAAGTGAAGATAAATTATTGGTTCTTCCCCTTGCCTTACCACATTTTGCTACTGAGGAAACTGAACTCCAGTGAGGCTAAGTGATGTGCCTATGATGGCACAGCTGAATGGCGAAGGAACCAGAACTGGAACTTGAGTTCCTGGACTCCATCAGGGCTGTTTCCTCGATGAGCAGCCCATTCGGGTTCTGCTAACTGTCACTCGGAGGCCTTGAATTCCATGCATCTCCTAACCCTGCATGAGGGCCCTGCTCTGCCAGCACCCCTGGAGGCAGATCCAGGTCACCGTGTTGTCAGCCACATTCCTGCCAGTACGTAGTTCAAAAACTTTCCATCTGAAGAGAGGGAAACATGAAGAAATAGAGGAGCATGCTATTAAAATAACAAGGCTTTTTTGCTAAGAGCAAACAATCACTTCCTTTCCTTGGCACCCAGAATCTGCAGGGCCCTGAATTAGGCACTGAAGGGAGATCCAGGGAAGCAAGAGGAATGGTCACTGCCCTTGAGGGCCTGGATGTATAGGTTCATTCTACTTTTCATCCATTTATTCAAGAATTATTTATTGAGCCTCTACTAGCAGCAGACACTGAGCCTGGCACTGGGTTTAGAGCAAGAACCATGTAACTGGGTATACAACAGTAAACTGTGCAGATATGGTTCTTGCTCTAAAATTGCTTGTAGTCTAGTGAGGGATAGAGGCAAGTAAACAGGCAACTACAAAATGGAATGAAGATTGCTGTGATGGGAAGATTGCAGTGATGGAATGAAGATTGCAGTGATGCAATTACAAAATGGAATGAAGATTGCAGTGATTACTTTGGGTGTAGACTGGGATGGCGTGGCAAGTCCGAGTGGGTGAGATATCATTACAGTGGAGACCTGAAGACTGAGTATGTGTAAGCTAAGCATGCGCCGAGAGGGGTGTGGCAAGTGGGAAGGAAGTGTATTCCCCGTGGAGAGAATGTGCAGGAGCACGCATAGCCTTCTGACCAGACTGCGGCAGGCCTGGGTGATGGTGGTGGTAAAGGTGGGGAATGTTGAGAAACACCAGAAAGGTAGGCAGGGGCCCGTAAGTGAAGGACTTTGAAAGCCTGTTGGAGAGTTTCTGTGTTATCTCAAGGCCAGTGAGATAAAGGACTTGAAGCAGCAGATTTGTATGTTAGAGTCCTCTGGCCTCAGGATATAGAGTAGATGAAAGCAAGCAGGACTGGATTCAGAGAGGTCAATTAGGAGCTGTTGCTGGGATGGTGGCTTGAACCAGGAAACAGCCCAGAGAGGTGCAGAGAGGTTGAGGAATTTGAGACTACTTTAAGAGCTACAACCAACAGGTTTGGTGACTGGGTTGGAAGTAGGAAATGAGGAAAATGGAGGAAACCAACATTTATGAAGAAACAAAGACAGAGGATAACAAACAAAAACAATAGCCTTACTCCGGGAAGAAAATGGCGGCATGACCATGTATTTTGAGCAAGGAAAAGTCGCTGTGGGCTACAGAGGTTTTGAAGGACTTTTTGGAAGAGTTAGAATTGGAGCTGGTCTCAGATATGGGTAGGATTTTGGTGGGTAGAGAGGACATTCCAGGCTAAACAATGATGCAAGTTAGAGTTCTAAGGCAGAACAGTGTGTGATTTGCTTAGCATGATTTGGTCATGGTTTTCTTGGGAGACTCCCAAAGAGCTGATTCTCCAGGGGGTGCTACTAAAACTCTTATTGAAAGGAGGGATTACAGAGACGAATTTCATCACTCTCCCAGAATGGCACAGAGCTCTTCATGGACCCCCGGGCCACCTGTGTAGGAACCTTAAGGGGTCAGTGGATCACTAAACAGCCCAGCCTGCCTGAGACCCTCATAGACAGTGGCTTCCACCACGACAAAGACAAAAAGTCCCTCTTTCTCAAAATCAATACTTTCATTCTCATAGGCCTCCTACTGTGGTCCAGTCCCCATATTGAGAGCTGCCATCCCAGGGTGTTGCTTCACTACTTCTAGGCTCCGGCAGAGTCCTGCCTCGCAGGCTGCACTGGTGAGTGAGGCCTGCAAACCCATCAGGGAGACTACGTGAATCCAAGGCCATGGAAGACTTAGGTTTGGTACTCCCGCTGCTCCTTCCTGGCTGTGTAACCCTAGAATAATTATTCAACCTCTCAAAACCGAGACTCAGAGAAGTTGGGTATTCTAGGGTCACACAGCCAGGAAGCAGCAGAGGGAGTACCCAAACCTAAGTCTGTCTGACAGCAAAGCCTGTTCTCTCCATCTGTCCAGGTTCCTAAGCCACGTGAGGGTTGAACCTCCTTTCTTGAATCAAGGTTCCAATTCCTAGGTAGGAAAGCACAGTGAGTCAGGGAAATATTTATACTGAGACCACACACCCCAGCCCTTTCCCAACCTGCTCTTGTGTGATCCTTTTGAGGTTTTTCATTTGTTTGTTTTGAGATAGAGTCTCACTCTGTCGCCCAGGCTGGAGTGCAGTGGTATGATGTTGGCTCACTGCAACCTCTGCCTCCTGGGTTCAAGTGATTCTCCTGCCTCAGTCTCCTGAGTAACTGGGATTATAGGTACCCGCCACCATGCCTAGCTAATTTTTGTATTTTTAGTAGAGACAGGATTTCACCATGTTGGCCAGGCTGGTCTTGAACTCCTGACCTCAAGTGATCACCCCGCCTCAGCCTCCCAAAGTGCTGGGATTACAGGCGTGAGCCACTGTGCCTGGCCTTGAGTTTTTTATAGACGGGAAAACTGAGGTCCAGACATGAGCAAGGGCTCCACATGCTACCTCTCTATTTTCTCAGCCCCTTCTGCAGGCTCCATGCCATAAGAACATGGCTCCTAAGGTTCAGGCCTATGGCCCCAGTTTAAGTGGTGCCTCCACTCTGCTCCCCCCAATCCCAGCCTCCTATTTGAAGGCCAAGACTACTCAGCTTTGATTCAGGTTAAATGAGTCATCAAGGGTAAAACAAAGAAGAGAATAAAACAAAGAAGAAAATAAAACAAAGAAGAGAAGGCCTATTCCCTTGCAGATGAAATGAACCCACCCACCTTTTGACATCTTTTTGTTCTGGAATGATGACAGCATGCAATGACTCAGAATCATCACACTCACAGAGACTACTTTGTATTTTTTCTTGAAAATGAAGAGACAATATGCCAAAAAATGAGCTGAAAATGGCTCATGAAGGGAGGGGAGAATGACCTCCAGCACACCAGGGCAGAGTGGGGGCCACATGAAGGTGCAAGAGTGGGAGGGAATCGCAACGCCTTGGCAGAGAGGAGAGCAAGTGGGGGCCAAGCCGCAAAGCTCTTCAAGGCCAATCAATGGTGAAACCTGAAGGAGTCCCATCCATCCCCAAGTCTGCTTGAGTTAAAGCCCTGCACCCTCACAAGCAGCTGGAGGGAGGGGAGGAAAGATATTTTCAAAAGAGCCATCGTATGTGGGGTGTGGGAATGAAAAACTTGCTGTGTCTAACACCAGAGAGCCTCTCCAAGCCAAGCCATCTGCCTCAGGGCAAAGGAGGGAATGGAAGCGGGACAGAAGAGTTTTGGAGCCAGCTCTCAGCACTGTACTTCTGTCTGGAGAAATGAGCTGAGAAGATCTGAATCTTCTCCAGCCTGTTCTGCAAATGTGAGACAATCAGCCCCTGGCCCAATGACTGGTGCTCACAACGTGGCTCGGGCATTACCCAGGACTCTGGTTCTTGGTGATGGGAAAAAGAGGACAAATTTGGAAGCCAGACAAGCTAGGGCTGGATGGTCTGGAGGAAAACGTCCACTTCTCTCAAACTGTTTCTTCTGAGGAAACAGATGATTGCAACCTCAGAGGCTGGGAGGATGAAATGATGTAAGGCATGGAAGCTGCTCTGTAAACTGTAAAATGCTATGCAAACGGTGCTTGTTAACGTGTTTACACATGTGGGTGAGTTAACAGTCTGACAGACTGGATGCCAAACTCAGAGTCCAAGGCAATAGGGGCATTATATTCTGTGCCTTAGCATCTGGAAAACATGATGAAATTGGAAATGCATTTATTGAAAATGAAAAGTTTTCTACAGAGCTTCCTGTCCTTTCCAATGCATTCCAGGCTTCCCATGGTGCTTGCAGGGCTCCGCCGGAAGCTGCTGGGAAAGCTGACTTCCACTCCGGTTGCTATGAAACTCCATTTTTGGTTCTGTTTTGTAACCATCTTCATTTCAGTCACTTGCACCATTATAAGGATTGAAAGACTCTTGGAAGAAAAGTAGTTTTTTGTTTCATAGCATTAGGGTTTGATACATAATATCATTTTTGAACAGAAAAAGTTCACATAGGAGTTGATAAAGGGTGGTATTTTAGAGCTGAAGGGACTTAGAAGACTGTCTAGTTCAACCCTGAGATTTTTTTCAGGTGAGGAACTGAGGCCCAGGCAGAAGGACTGGTTTTCTCCAGCTCTCACACATGTCAGTGAGCCAGGGTTAAAATCACCAGAGGTCTGACTCCTATTCATGTGCCCCTTCCCTTACCTCAGGGTCAAAAGCTCAGATGCTTTCAGAGTCCAGATAAGTGAGGAGGAGGGCACTGGCGAGTAGGAAGGTAAGGAGTTGTGAGATGTTCAGTTCTGTTTACGTTGATCCTGTTAAAGGTTTAAGGAGCAGCTTGAATCTTAAATTTATGTCAGTTGTCAAATCTGGGAAGTTTTCAGCCATTGTTTTTTCAAACTTTTTTTCTGTAACAATCTCTTTCTCCTTGCCTTTAAGGATTCCAATGACATGAATATTAGACCATCTGGTATTGTCCCACAGATCCCTGAAGCTTTATTCATTATTTTCCAAACACTTTCCTATCTTTCAGATTGGATCATTTCTGTTGATCTACCTTCTAGTCTACTGATACTACCTCTGTCATTTGCATTCTGCTATTGGGCTCATCTCATCCAGTGAATTTCAGATATTGTGATTCTCAGTTCTAATATTGCCATTTGGTTCTTCTTTTATATAGTTTCTATTGCTTGACTGAGAATTTCTATGTTTCCATTCATTGTAAGAGCATTCACCTTTATGTCACATAGGATGATTATAATAGATGCTTTGGAGTTTTTCTTGTTTTTTTGTTTTTTTTTCTCTAATTCCAATATTGTCTTATCTTTTCCCTTGAGAACTGGTCATGTTTTCCTGGTCCTTATCACATTGGGTAGTTTTAAATTGTATCCTGGACATTTCATGTAGTACATTATGAGACTCTGGGTCCTGTTAAAATCATAAAACATGTTGAGTTTTGTTTTGTTTTAGCAGGCAATCAACCCCGTTAAGTTCAACAGCAAGTTCTGTCTCATTACTCCTGTAGGCAGTGGTCTCAATGTCAGCTCACTTTTCAAAGCCTTTGTTAAGCTGTTTGTGTTCCACACGTGCAGGTCTTGGGGGTGAGCTCAGGACTTGTGTTGGCTCCTACATGAAGTCCCTTTCTCCCGCTCTTTCCTCTGCAAGATTTCTCTCTTGCAGGAAAAGGACCAGTTCCTTTTCCTGGTCCTCTAGCTAGAAGGATAGATTTCTCTCAGAGCTGGAGCCGCTGATGATACCACAAACTTTCATTCAACTTGGCCAGACCTTAGAGCAAAGTGCAAGAGTAAAAAAGTGAGGACTCTCCCGACACTCTTGATATTAACGGGGACCCCTTTTCTGAATTTCCCTACCCAGAGGGACAGGTTTTCTCTCGAGATTTTAGTGCTCAAGCTGCTGCCAAGGTGGTGGCGGTGCAGTTTGGGGGCTGCATCTGACTGTGGGGCTGAGCTGAGAGAGAAAAAAAGACAAAGATTTTCCCCACGCTTTCTGTCTGGCAGGGGCCCCTTTTCTAGATTATCTATCCAGAAAGATGGGCCATTTCTTGGCATTGTTGCTGTCCATGACTGCTGGGAGGTCTCATGATTCAGCTCACCCTTGGGTCAAAGCCAGGAGAAAACAAATTCCAGGAAATTCACCATATTGGTCATTCAGCAAATTTTGCCTTCTTTTTGCAATCTTGCTGCTTTTAGAGGACTTTTCAGAGACCTCGGTTCATTTTTTTTTTTTTGTATTTTGTTAAGAGTGGTTGTAATCATGAGGGAGATAGTGTGCAATGCATGCCTTCCATTTGGTTGTAACTAGAAGTTAAGCAACACACTTGGAATTCATCTTTTTTGGTTAGTGCATCCCCAGGACTTTCACAGACGGAATCCGAAAATAGAACCTGTATTTGGGAATCCTATATTCCCTGGCCTGGTGGTGGCAGGTCCCAGGAGTCTATGGCTCCAAGTTTTCTACCTGATTTGGGTAGACACGTGAAACAATGCTCATTCAACAAAGAAGTAGTGGGTGCCCACCATATGCTATATCCTGGAGACACAAAAATCACGAAGACATAGTGCCCACCCTCAATGAGCTCATGGGCCAGTGGAATAAAGGGATTTGCAGTAAAAATTTAGGATCCAAGCTTGAAAGCTTCTTTCCCAAGACATCTTGTGGGTCCCAGAACCACAAAATATTGTCAGAGAGCAATTTCTAGCTTGATTCTGGAGCTTTGCCTTTCTAGAAACTTCTATCATTACTTCTCTCCTCTGAGGGGAACCAATAGCAAAGCACTGTATATTAAAAAACAGTATATAAAATGCTCCTTTTGTTTTGTGAACTCTACAAATACCTAGATTACCTGTCTGTAACAGTCTTCTTGCCTACTAAACATAGACTTAGAGAACACAGTCTGGTTTAGGGCTCCAGAACTCAAAAGGGAAGTGAAGACAATAGAGAGTGTTCAGTTAGCACCTTTAGTAGGTTGAATCTGATATTTAAAAATAAAGAGTGGGGGAGATGGGGGCCATCTGCCAAGGAGATAATCCTTCATAAAGCAGATTAACCATATCTTTGTCTTAGTTCAAATCACTATAACAAATTACCATAGACTGGGTAGCTTAATCAACAAACATTTATTTCTCATCGTTCTGGAGGCTAGAAATCTGAGATCAGGGTGCTAGCAGAGACAGGTTCTGGCGAGGGTCTCTGCCAACTTTTGCTGTATTCTCACGTAGTGGAAAGAGAGCTAAAAAGTCGTCTGGTACCTCTTCTTATAGAGGCACCAATCCAATTCATGGATTCAAGGTGATTCATGACCTAATCACCTCAAAAGGCCCCACCACCTAATACCATCACACTGGGGATTTGATTTCAATATGTGAATTGTGGGGGAACACACTCAGTCCATAACACTCCCCCAGCCCACCTCTGCTGCCTTTTCTCTTTGAAAGCACTTACCTTCTCTTTCTGCATTGATGTGATGCCAGAGCATTGGATCTGGGAAAGGAGGTAAAGGTGGGAGGGAAGCATCGGGCTTCAGCCATTTAGGTAGCACAAGTAGATGCCATGCACCAACAAGGGTACCCTGTGCATGAGTTATCTTACCACCCTTACAGCAATCCAGCAGGTCTGTGTGATAAGTGTTGTGTTTCCTGTGTGGTATACGAGGAGACCGAGACTCTGAAGTGTTGTGATTTTTCTCAAGCTATTAGCTGGCAAACTGTAGACTAGAATCCAGGTCTCCTGAGTGTGGGTTCTGTTTATCTAGTTTACCTACTACACCAGCCTTTTTAAGACTTTGGGGTCTGAATATGTACCTCTTCATATCACTAGAGCCCCAGCAGTCTTCTAAGTGACATGTGAGCCATACTGGGGAGGAGTGTGGGGAAAGGAGACCTTACCACCGACAGCAGAGTCTGGGGGCTCATGAGAGGAAGATGCCCACTTGGAAGCCAGATCCCAGATTCTTTAGACCTATATCTCCCTGGAGTATAATTCAATCAAGTGCTTTTTCCCCTCTTTAAAAAAAGCTAAAATGGTGCAGAAACTAATTATGAAACAAAGGAAGAAAAAACAAGGGAAGGCAGGGATTATTTCCCAGGACATTTTCCTCTGACCAGGAGGGTAAGTTGGGTACAGAGGACAGACTTGGTGGGGATCAGAGGCAGCCCAGGGGAGAAGAGTCATCCCTTCTACTCTCCCACCTGTCTTCATTGCTGGCTGTGACCCAGACGAGAGCTGGGGGCATTGACATGGGAGGCTTCTCTCCTTCCTGAGTGGTCAGTGAGGGGCAGCTTCTCCTACTCCAGGAGGGTTGGGGGAACCTGCATGTTGCATCTCACAGCCGCCAGGGCTTCTTCTTGCCAGTCTCCTACCTTCCCTTTCTGGCTCCTTTCCTCCCACCTCCCCATGCCCTCTTTCTCATTTAATAGCATGGAGAAAGGAAATGAAACTTGATGGAGCCCGACTGTGCCAGGCACTGTTCCAAGAACTTTGTGTTCGTTTGTTTCTAGAAAAAAGAGGGCTTGGTATACTGTAGATGCTCAATAAATGTTAGCTCTTACCTTTAGTGTCTCCATGTCCTTCATTTTACTGACCTCCAGGCACAAGGCAGCAGTTGATGGCTCAGTTTCACAACTGCTGCAGTGAGGAGGCAAGAACAATGTCAAGTGGTTGGGTGGGGGAAGATGAGACTGGCATTAGGGCTAATCACACACATTTCTCAGGGTGCTCCTGTTTTGAGGCCCTATTTCCATGAGAAGGAAATTGAGGCAAACCCAGAAGCTGACAGCTTAGCTGGGAACCAAAGATGATGATATATGGAAGCCCATGGAATCTCAGGGCTCGAGCAGCACCTTTTGGCACCCACCTGCACCCAAAGAGCATCTTTAAAAGTTGTCTCATACTTGCTCCAGGCAGCTCTTTCACACCATTACCATGCTCTGTGCCAGACATGACTAATTTTTTAAATCTCTGACACTCTTAATTAGTCATGAGCTAATTCTGTAAGAATGTTAGAGTAAGCACACCAAAATTATATTCTTCTGCAAAGAGAAAGAAGATTGCCTGAGACCACTTGTCCCCCCTCAAAGAAGCAAGGTCCCAGCCCAAACCTTTGAAGCTTTGTGACATCAATAGATTTTCTCGAGTGGCATCATGTCCTTTTGATTTTTCTATATATTGTATTTTGAATGCCACCTTCTCCTCTCCTTTCCACTGCCACTGCCCTGGCTGGGTCCTCATCAGTGCCATAAACTCTCACCAGGTTCCCTGCCACCAATCCAAACAAAACCAAACACTACTAACCATGGATCTTCATGGCACATTTGCTTTTGTTGGCTCCAAAAGCCTTCAGTGGTTTCCATTGCAGATTGGAAAGGTCTAGACTCAGCGATCAAAACTTCCACCATCGATTGCTTTTCCAAACATCTCCCCTACTTCCTGTTGCGAATATCACCTGGATTACTTATTATCTCTGGTTTACTATTATCTGGTTTACTTATTATTGGTGCATCAATATGTCTAGACCCTTCTGATCTTCCCAGCTTTACCCGTGCCTTTTGAGTTCTCTTCTTCTCATTTCTCACCACTGATGGACAGTCATCCTTCCTTCCAAGAAGGGCTAAAGTCTGGTTGCCTTGACTCTAGATAATTTCCCTCCTCCTTAGCAATTCCACTTTTGATTGTCTGGACTCCTCGTGCCAGGTACAATTATCCTGTATTGTTAATTGTCTTTCTATGTCTGTAATTTGCTTCTGTGTTGTAGACATCATCATGGCACACTGCCATGCTTTTCTTACAGAATAGGTACTTAATATTCTATTATTCAATTTGCTAGAACTTTGCAATTTCATAAAGATAACTCTGTCATTAAAAATGTCTCCAGTGGGGATTTAGGGCCCTTGTGATGGTGCAAGAAAAGGAGATAAAGGGTTTTTTTAAAAGCTATTTGTTCTTCCTGTGCAAATTATGTAACTTCCAATTATTTCCAACATTAAAGAAATAGTCCCTCTGAACCCTTTTAAATTATTCAAACATTAAAATGATTCACCAGTTTTTTTTTTTAAACTGCTGTGACCCTTCCAAAAATGTAAAAAAAGAAGAAAGAAAACCCAAATATTGGCTCTTTTGGAGGAAAAATAAACTGACTGTCCTTTTTTTCCTCCAATATTCTGAAAGAACTGGGAATGCACAACAAAATGGCAGCGCTTGTGTGCACCTGCGTGTGTACACCTCACCTCTGTCTTGATTCCACTCTCCCTACCAAGCTTTCCTTGGGTAGCAGTCATGGAGCCATAGCCGGCACCAGTCACCTGAGCACTTCTCTCGCAAAGGAGACTTTGGTTTTCATCCCTGCCAGGGGGATTCAAGTGCTGCTCTCCTAAGGAGGAGAGCAGGTTTTCTTTGCTTGACTGTATTTCAACACCTTTGGTGGAATGACTCCAGCCAGCCACGATGCTTTTTTGCTTCCCAGCTTCTCCTAGAACCCTAGATGTAGCATCCTTTCGGTCCTCAACATTTACTTCCCTCTTTACTCACTGTATTAGTTTTCTGTTGCTATGTCATTACCAAAGCTTATTAATTTAAAGCAATACAAAGTGGGGCGCAGTGGCTCATGCTTGTAATCCCAGCACTTTGGGAGGGCAAGGTGGGCAGATCACCTGAGGTCAGGAGTTCGAGACCAGCCTGGCCAACATAGTGAAACCCCATCTCTACTAAAAATACAAAAATTAGCCCAGTGTGGTGATGCATGCCTGTAGTCCCAGCTACTCGGGAGGCTGAGGCAGGAGAATTGCTTGAACCCAAGAGGCAGAGTTTGCAGTGAGCCGAGATCTCACCATCATACTTCATCCCGGACAACAGAGCAAGACTCCGTCTCAAAACAAACAAAAACACACACGCAAATTTATTATCTCATGGTACCAGCTGGCTTCTCTGCTCAGGGTCTCACTAGGCCCAAAGCTCTGTGTCTCTGTCTGTCACCGCCATCATCCCACAACCCTGTCTCTGTGGCACCTTGTGCTTCACAGCTCAAGGTCATATTATCTGCATTTGGTTTTGAGACAATCATAACCTTATGAGCACTTTCTCCATTCTTCTCTGCTAGCTGAGTTTCTCCAAGGCCTAAGACATAGGCCATGCCCTCACAATTCTATACTCAGGCACTTTCCAAAATCACACATTCCTTAATGCAGTGAAGAATTGATGCTCATGAGTGACATCCTACATTGAAAGGAAGAGACACGGCCGGGTGCAATGGATCATGCCTGTGATCCCAGCACTTTGGGAGGCCGAGGTGGGCGGATCACTTGATGTCAGGAGTTTGAGACTAGCCTGGCCAATATGGTGAAACCCTGTTTCTACTAAAAATACAAAAATTAGCTGGGCGTGGTGGCAGGTGCCTGTAATCCCAGATGCCCAGGAGGCTGAGGCAGGAGAATCGCTTGAACCTGGGAGGCAGAGGTTGCAGTGAGCCGAGATCGCGCCACTGCACTCCAGCCTGGGTGACAAG
>NW_012105331.1:220162-292035 GCF_000951045.1 Mandrillus leucophaeus
TCGGCCTTTATCCTCAGCATGGCTCCAAATCACTCCAGCCTGGGTGACAAGAGTGAAACCCTGTCTCAAAAAAAAAAAAAAAAAAAAAAGGAAGAGACACAGTTACTTGGGGGATGGATGGCAAATGTTCTCTTTAGAAATGCATTTCTAAAGCTCACCTTGTAGAGTTTCTTGTCATGCATCTTTTAAAAAACTAAATTAAAAACCTTGCATATTAGACTGAGGATTTTCTCTTGAAAGAGACACAGAGACAGGGTCAAGTCACTGGGAATTTCATGCTTTGGAGGATTTTCTCAGAAGACTTTCTAAGAATAACTTCAATAAACTCCAGTAATCTGCAACCTACTTTTCTTTCTTTAAAACAAAGTTAGCTATGGAATTAATATTTGGAAAATGCAGAAAGCTTAAAGGAAATAAACATTTCCCGTGATCTTACCATCCACTGAAAACCATGGTTAACTTGACATGGGAGTGGGCTTGGGTTGGAAAAAAATAGGGAGAGAGCTTTATCTCTGGAAAGCATTGCGGGCTCCCTTCCACACTCACTTATTATCTTAGTGATACTGTAGGGGGAAGCACAAGCTATGTAAAGAGGACTTAATTTGGCAAGATCTACTGACTAGCGAGGGGCTAAAAAGAGATGAGTGGGGTGGAAGCAATGGTTTCCACAATACCTCCAAGATAAGGGGTACCACTTGTGCAAATTTAGCACCAGGGAGTGGGGCCAGGCCAGAACTTCAACTCAATATTTGTCAAGCCCTCAGTACACCTCCCAACCTAGAAAAACAATAAAAATGTTAATTTTTGAAATCACTAGCAAAATACTAAATACAATGTCAATATTTTAAACGAAATTGCCCTGAGAGCACAGTTGTTTCTAATGACTTCCTCCTGCCTGATCCTCCATTTTTCTCTGTGGTCTTATCTTTCTGAACTTTTTTGCTGCAATTGGTGAGCATGGAAAGGCTGAAACCACTATTATCACCACTATTACTGCCCTCCCCTCTGCATTTGAACACCCCGCTGCATCCTGCACCTTGCCTCTTGCTTTATACTTGTTGCTCTGGATGAGGTCCCATGTATCATCCTCAGCCTGGGATTTTCAGGCTCCTAGAAGACATTTCCTTTTACTGACACATGGACACGTGCAATTGCAGCCAAAGGTGAATTGGTTGTCAAGTGTCCCCTCAGCTTGGCTCCTCTCTGCCCTCTCACTGCCTCCTGACATCTAATCAGCTCTTATCCGCCCCTTAGAGGGACCATCATTTCAGTTATTAGCTATTCTTGTGTATACCTGCTGGTTTTCACTTCCTTGTATTTGCTCAGACATTTTTTTCCACCAAGAAGGCAGATGCTTCAAAACCCCGATGGACACTGCCTTTCAGAAGCTCTGCCTAAAAAAAAACCCACCTACATCTCCTACTTGGCATCCTCCAAGCACTCGTGTGTTTAGGCTGGGCTATGTATATTTTCACATTTTATGTTGTTTTCATTCTTTATAGTGATGACAATACTACCTACTACTTATTTAAGGACTAGCACATGCCAGGACATCTCTCTCTCTTTTTTTTTATAGGCAGAAGGAGAGGAAAAGCAGCTCAGAGTACTAAGGGGCTATGATTGGAAGGGTGTCAAGAACCAGCTCTCTCACCCTCAAAAGGCCTTCCTGGCCCAGCCGGTCCTGCCTAAATTCTCTCATCAGAGTGCAGGTCACTGGGGAGTAAAGATGCTCACCCTCACCTCTTTCACCCCTCCACGCCTGCCCACCCCATCTCCACTGTTCAGTGCAAAGGTTCCTGGGAACAGCAACATTCTAAACTGTTAACAGCTGAAGCCTTCCAAAGGATTCTGTCCCCCAGTGACAGTTGGCTGAGGACCGTGAAAGAGAGAGGTCCTTCAGGGTTGGGAGTGAGACCAAGAGGGAAGGGAAATTACCAGCCTCAGGAAGAAGCAGACTCCCGGGCTGAGCTCCTCACAGCCTACTCCTCCCCAAACCATGCCTGCAAACCTCCTTGAGGGTTTATGGGGCATTGCTCTGCAAGGGACTCAGAGATGAATCAGACATGGATCCTGCCCTTGAGGAGCTTACTGTCTACTGGCAAAAAGTGCCGAGTACAATTTCAACCCAGGGCAATTTCAAGGGTTGTAGGACTTCAGAAGAGAGAAAGATACGGGCTGGACATCAAAGAAGGCCTGCTAGAGGAGGTCGCATTTGAGCTGGACCTTGAAAGATGGCAGGGGACTTTCCACAGGCAGAGCCTGGAGGTGGTGCTAGTTACAGAGCAGACACCTTCAGTCTGAGGCTGTGATCTGTGAGGGCGGTGGAGAGGGGGGAAAGCCAGGGAAGGGTAAAAGGCCAAGGAGACCCTGACCACCTTCCCTAGTAAGAGGACACCAAGGATCACGCTTTGCCTGCTTTAACATCTTGCCTACCATTGCCCTGATGAAAATAGGCTGCTGTTTTGAATTAGCTAAAAGTTGAGAACTCAGACTTGGATTTGACAAGTGCCCTCTGAGGGCAGTTAAACCAACTCTCAGCCCTATGATTCTATGAGTCTGTGATTCCCAGGTGGAGCCAATGACACACCTTTGGAACTAGGCAAGTCCTCTTGGTCAGCGAATTCCCTCAGGGGAATAATGCTCCTTCACAGGAGAATAGTAGATGGAGAAACCCCCAAAAGTGAATATGTCCAGGACTGCTCAATTGAATTTGCTATAGTTCCAGATTATTGACTAGCTCATGCCTGTCAGCAGAGTGAGAATGGACACATACTTTGAAGAGTATGAAGGCAGGTAGAGGTGAAGAAAAAGACTGAAGGTGGCATTAGATGGCAAGAACATGACAGTGAGGTACTTGATGAGAACCTCCCAAAAATGATCAAGAAGGGGTAACTGGATGATAAAGGGGGAGGTTAAGAAGCCTATACTTTATTGTACCTGTTTTTTTCCCCCCACTGTTGCTATTTTAGAATTGCAGCTCTACATTTTGTGGAGGTTACAGACGGAATCTTGTGAATTTTTTTTCCCTGACAGGGAAATAATTATCAAAATCTTAACTTTTATAATATTTGTGCAAATTTCAAAAATAAGTTTTGTTTTATCTTTGGTGGCACCACATGCTTTGGACTTTTGTTTTTAAATCCCAGCATAACCAGTGTTTTCCCAGGATTCTAATCATTCCCAGTGGGCTGAATTTAGCCAGCAATAAACCTAGCCTTGCAAAGACAAAGCAACCAGTGATATTTGTTAAAATAGAAGCTGACAGATAAATCAGGTCTAGTCAATCAAAGGATGAAGAGCAGAAGACTTAGGCCAGAGAGAGCACTAGCATGTGTTGGATGGCCAGAAAAAGAAGGGAAGGAAGGCATGCAGGGGGTCAGCCCAAATAGGGGTCAGTATGCAGGGCTCTGGCCTCCAATCCTAAGACCCCTTGGGAGGGGAAGAGCATTCATTTTCTACTTCACTTTTTATGTACCTGCCTTGGCAGAAGAAGCCTTGGTCTTGGAGGTGTAGCCCCTGCATCCAAAATGAGATGAAGCCTGCCTCTGTCAAGTCAGGACCAGAAAGGCTAAGTTGATCTAACTTGGAAAGGAAGCTTTGTGCTATCTCAGTTTTATGCTCAGTGTCTGCCTTTGAGGGGCAAGAACAGCCACAGAGAACAAAGAATCTCAGGATATCAGAGAGAGGAGGCAACATAGCCAAGTCCAGTATGAGAAACCTGCCTTCTGGAGATTTCTTCATATAGCTGTTCTTTCAGCTGGTCTCTCCAGCTTCTGTCTGCCCCCAGTAGGTTGCCTCAAAGGCCCTTTTCCTATGATCATTCCAAGCCCCAGCAAAATACCTGTTTAATGCTCAATGTGGCAGTCCCCTTTGGATCTGACTTCCCTTCTGACAGCTTCCCCACCACCCTGTGAACTGGTTCCATTGTCTTCCCTGGAAAGGTAGTTCCCTTTCTTAGCCTCCTATTCACTTCTGTTCACCTCTTTTTCCTTCCTGCTGTTTCTCCAAAAACACTTTGCTGGCCTCCAATAATATTGGTGTCCAAATTCAGTTTGGGGCCTACCACTGTTTTATGTCTCTGTGGGTTACAATTTTCTTTGAGGAATGTCCTCATAACCATATATTTTTAAACTAAATAGTTTGCATGAATAGGGATCCTCAAGCATTTGATACAATAAGAAAGGCATAGAACGGGGGTGTAATTTGGGGGCAAGCGTGTTCACTGTAGGAGGCAAAGGCAGCAGGAGCTGCTGGTTCCCAGTATAGGGTTGGAGGAGGAGCTGCTGGTGGTACTGCTCACATGCTGCATTCAGGCTGCTGGCACGGGGGGTTCCGGAGCTCCAGGCCTGGCAGGCATGGTGGGAGGAGCAGGCCCTTTGTGATCTTTTTGAAACTCTAGGCCTTGCCAACTGATTGGGGAACAAGGGGTCAGTTTCACTCAATTCTCCTACAGGTGACTCAAACCTCTATCACACCCAACCATCTGCCCCAGAGATGATCTCTCCTATGAAAGCCGTTGAAATGCACCAAAGTGATTTATTGAGAGTCTTATCTCTCAATGAGAAGCTCATAGGCTACGTGCAGCCCTCTTGTTAGTTGTAGCTTAGGTCATAAGCGTAGAACCCAGTAAAACTGTGTAGAAAAATGTTGAAAGACTCCACAGAGCCTAGACAAGAAATTGAGATCATGGATTTGCCTTCTCTTTTAAAGACTCCTTAGGAGTCACTTCCTCCTCAAAATCCTTTTAATGGATTTCTATGAAGAAAATCATCTAAATAAGAGTTTTACTCAAACTGGGGTCAGTACTTCCTGGTGGCTCAGGACTCTGAGGGGAGCTGATAGACACGCTGCAGAAGCATACTGACAATGGTTTGGTCCTGCCTACCGGTTGCCGTTTCACTCTTCCTGTTGCTCAGATTGGCTGTGCATTCTCTTGCTTTCAAACAAATGTAACTGCATGAATGATAGTACTCCCATCCCCATTTTTGCCCAGCGAAATCCTACCTCTCCTCTTGGCTCAGCTCAAATGTCACCTCCTCTGTAGAACCTTCAATGAGTGTCCAGTGGGAAGTCAATATTCCCTCCTCTGGACTCAACCACCATTTGGTTGGGTGCTCCCCTACACTCTAAAAATGAGGGTGTTAGCAAAGGTCTTATCTCCCCTGCTGGGCTGTCAACAAGTGAGTAGAAGATTGCTGAGCATCGAAGCTAGGATAAGCCAGAAAGGTGGCACTTGTTTTCTCAGATGCCATTAAATTCCTGTAAAGGAACTTCTCACTGAGGGTGCTCATTCTGTGTGGGGGGAACTGCATGAAAACACTCCTCATGGCCTTTTCTTTGCAAAGGCACAGTTAGGTCTGCAAATGCAGAATTTGAGCAGCTGTGGCAAAGCAGCCCTGATCACATGGCCCATCTTTTCCATTCTCTAACTGTCCTGACCAAAGGCCACAGTGGAAACAGTTCTAAGAGCCACAAGAGCTGTGGAGGCAGAAGTAGAAGAGGAAAGACAAATGTCAAAATTCTTGGATGATCCTGGGTAGGAACTGGCCAATGGGGGATGAGAATGGGTAACAGAGCCTTTCACCTTTGGGGTCAGCAGCATGTCTGGATTCAGGACCAGAAGGCCAAAACATCTGTCAGCTGGGCAGCAGCTCCTGTGAATGAATCGCCTTTGTCTTGTTGGAGGCAGGGATGAGTGTGAGTTTTTTTGCTCAACAGAAAGCCATGTAAACCAGGGATCAGATGGAAGCCCTGGTGGTGGCAAGAAGCCCAGCAGCCCTTCAGACAGAAGATGCCCATCAACAATGGAGAGGAGTACACAGGACCTCCAAAGGAAAGGTCCTCTGTCTTGGCGGAAGGCCCCTCACCTCTTCGTGAAGCCCTCTGGGGCAGAAAAAGGCCTTGCCGGTTCCAGCAAACCTTCGTGGAGCATGGGGGTGGCAGATAGGGTGCCTGGTCCCAGCCACTCCTCTCCCAACTTCCCACTAGCCACGTGGGCAAACTCACATTAGCAATGAGCTCAGGCCTCCTTTGCTCATTTAAGGAAAAGCAGTGATCCCATTATCCCAGGGGTGATTCTTTGCCCCAGACGCAGCTTCTTTTCTCTAACTTCCTTCAGCCCTGCTGGCTTCTCCTCAGCAGTAGCTAATGTGGGATGATGATCAGCAGCAGTTGAGCTATTTTTAAGTCAACAAACTACCAATGCTAGGAGTTCCTGAGAAAGCCGGGGAATTTGGAGCCTCAGAAGCAAATGCTAAACGTGATTGATGGGCATGGAAGGGAATGTTCTGGACTGCTGTTCAAAAAAGGAATCCCTTGAATTTAATCTTAAAAATGGCCAAGCTGGAAGAGTCCTTAGAAACCATCTAGTCTGCTTTCTCCCTCCCTAGAAAATTTCTACAGATGAGAAAGTGAAGTGGATGATGGTTTAGGGCTGAGGCACTCAGCTGATGTAGAGCTGGAAGCCAGCTCTTCCTGATTCCTATGTGAATATTCTTTCCATAAAGATCAGTAGAATGTTTTTGGATTTCTTTGTTTCAATGAGTTTCAATTATCACACTTTATTTTTTGTAGCATGGGCTCCATAAAACTAAATTATTGTACAAACTAAGTTAATTAAACAAACCCCAGACACAGAGTAACTTAAATGACATTGGGGTACTAAATCTCAGTTAATAGTCAATGGACAGATAACTCTGAAATATCAGCTGGTGGCATATCCAGATCAGTAAGGAAGGACCACCTGAACAGTGGCGGCATTCCAGCTGGTATGTCTTCCTGGGCTCTTGCTGCAGTACTTCCTTTCAGCTCCTGCTTTGCTCTCTGGGGTTAATTCAATATCCAGGGGCAGGGAGCCACACTTGGAAGGTCCTCTCCCTGCATCTAACTCCTGCTTCAACACCCAGCTCCAATGTCTTCTCTGTGAAGCCTTCCTGCATCTTTCCCCATTCCTCAGAGTAGCCTAAATCCTCTCCTAATGCCCCCTCTCTTTATAATACCGCTACAGTCACATTGTAACGTTACTGTGTTAGGCCCCCACCAGGCCTAGGGTTTTTTTTGTTTTGTTTTGGTTTTTGTCTTTTTGTCATTCCTACAGTGAATCTCTCCAGAAACACCAATGAACAGGTTTGACTGTACAAAGAGACTACAATGAGAATTTTAGTGCCAATATAGGAGATTTGGGACCCACACTAGGTAGAGTTTACTAGAAACAAGATACCCCTACTGCGGTAGACATTGAACAGGGAGGGAGATAGGGGAGGGAGAAGAGCAGTGGGGGTGTCTGCAGGAAAGCCTTGTTAAAATCATGGAGGCTGAGGTAGCTTATGGGAGCCTGGGTCTTAGAACTGACCCCTGGGTCATTGAAAGAGAAGCCCCTCTTGGAGGGGAATGAGAGGCTGCAGCAAGCAGCTCTGAGTCACACAATCAGGAAGACATTGAACGCTTGAGGCAAACAGCCATTATGACAAAGGAGAAAATGCGCTGTACTCCATGGGACTCTGTCTCCCCCCGTGGACCTAGCATGCTGGGCAAAGGCAGCTGTCGCTTGGCTTGAGGCTTATCTGTTAAAGAGGAGGCTGGTGTAAACCTAAACCGGGGGGCATGTGGAGATGAGGGAGAGGGCTGGCCGGGGTGTTTGGAGTCTGGGCCTGTCTCAGCTCTGCCACCAGTTGGTTGCATGGCCTTGAGTCAATCTGCTCCATCAGAATAATGTGGGCAAGATAAATTCTAAAGTTCTTCCAGGTCTAAAGGTCTGGGATCCTAGGGCTGCGTGAACCTGTTCCTACCTCAAACCTGTTCATTGGTGTCTCTGGAGAGAGATGGACACAAAAGTCGTCACTTGGCTCTTTTGGAAACAGTTGAGTCAAAAAGGTCTTGGCCTCCTGGTCATTTTTAACCAGGGCCTCACAGAAAACAGTTTGCAGTCCAACTGGTACACTGGCATGAGGCTGTACATCCTAACTGGGAGAGCAAACCGGAAACTTCTCCCCTTGGGTGTTCAAAAATACTTCATTTTAAAAAAATGGTCTTTTTAAAACTGTAAAGGTGTATAAACATTAGTTTTAGAACAATTGCTCCCCAATAATTTATTTTACGAACAGGAATATGAAAAATAAATGGTGGTGGGAGGAAGGATCCACTAAGAACACCTTTTTAAAATTTTGCTAAGTAAGGACGTTGAGGAAAAACACTCAAAACTCCAATCTACCATCATTGTTTAATGTCCAGCAAACATGAAGCATTTTAATACCAAAAAGTGAGGAGAATATAATCTCAGCATAAAGGAACAACCTTTTAAGCTGAATTTAGCACTATGGAAAATGTGCCTCATTGTCCATACTTTTAGCGAGTTTCCCACAGACGTACACCGGCCCCATGGATTGGCGCGCTGAGGATCACCAGTTTAGGGGTGCCAGTGCCTTCTGACAAAGGCCCGTGGATCCCCATGACCGCCTGTCTGTTCTTTTTAGAGACCTGCCCACACTGCAGAGAAGTGATTGTGAAGGTCTCCAACCCTGTCACGCCCCCACGTGCCATCTTGACTTGCGAGAGGGACACTCACAAAACCATGTCAAATCGACATCCATTTCTTTCTCTTTCCCTCAGGTCTCAGGGGAAGAACACACTTTTCCTCTGCTCCTCGGATTCTTTCTCTCAAGGCCTCTTCTACAAAAATCCCTGCCCAGAGGGTTACTGCTAAAATAAAGCGCCCATGTCTGTCCCCTTTCCTGGCTCCCAACTGACTTGCCTGCCTCTCCTTGCTGCTGTCCCCGCCTGTTCCCCTTCATGCTGGTTCTAGAAAGATGTGGTCTTTTTCTCAGACCCCAGCCCCTCTGGCCTCCCTGCTATCCAGCTTCTAGCCTCCCCTCTCTGGAATCTATGGAAGAATCATCAAGTAGATTCTGGAAATCCAGGAGTCTGTCCTTGGTCATGGTCATCCTCAACCTGTGTTCTTGAGAACGTTCGTGTGCTCCCAGAAACATTCTTTCGCCTGCCTTTCCTGGTCTGGCCACATTTGACTGTGTCACACCTCTTTTCTCACTCTTCTCTGCCCTCCACAGACCTCTGTGCTGCCAGGGCTTCCTAACGGAAGGGTTTGGCTAGCTCCCCAAAGCCATCCAGAACTGGACCCAAAGGACCCAGCTGAACTTGAACGTCCTTTTATCTGCCCAGGAGATGGGAAGATGCCAAGACCATGCTTCAGTGCTGTCCCGCATCTGTCTTTCTGAGTTTGGACTTGGTTTTTCCACTATATTCCATTCAATAGAATTTTCCATTATATTCCACAGTGTCTTACCTAACTCTAGCTTTCTATACTCAACAGCAATGCCTCCTGAGAGGCTTCTGGGTGTTAAGTACTCTGTTGTGTGCTTTTGAGGACCAGGGTGTTAGTAAGGCACAGTCTTTGCCTTTGCAGGGCTCACAGATTCGTAGGGAAAATAGATGTTCCAGCTACAGTGAGGCAAGGCAATCTGGCAGTAACTCCAGAGAGATGAATGATAGGCTGGGCCTAGGGATGGAGGGGAGCGGGTAATAGAGGATCCTAAGGAAACTGAGAGAAGAGGGGCTGGAGTGGGGCTGGTCTGAGCTCCTGTGTAATGCCTTGGCTAACATTTTACTTGTCCTTCTGAATCACCCTGGCATTGTCAACAAAGAATAATGTATGATGCTTCTTGGAGTAAAGAGACCTCAGCAGTGCTTCACAAAAAATTCTATTGTAAATTTTGTGTCCTACCTCAAATTAATTTAAAAAAATTAAAAAAAAGAAACCATGTTGTTAATTTGCCCCAAGCCTACTCAGCTGCTGAAGAATTTTGAGTATTCAGCTAGAGATCTTTGTAACGAACAAGTAGCTCAATTATTCTGCTTTCATTATACAATGTATCAGACATTCTTTGGCATCAAGGAATTAAAGCACATTTTCTCTGGCAAATGGCAAGAATATCTGATTTGAAGACATACCCTACACAAGTGGTTCTTTACTAAATGAAGTTCCATTTAAAAATAAGAGTTTTCACATGATTTAACCTCTTGTAGTCTGGTCTCAGCTGGCTCATTCCGGGGAGTTCTTAGCTCACACTTGCTAGTATTTTTTTACAATTGTGCGAATTCTACAGTTGGCAATATTGTTCACCAGGCATTGAACTCTTTTACTTATTATTATTTTAATAGGTTTTTGGGGAACAGGTGGTGTTTGGTTACATGAACAAGTTCTTTAGTGGTGATTTGATATTTTCACACACCTATCACCCAAACAGTGTACACCATACCCAATGTGTTTTATTTTGTCCCTCACCCCCTCCCACCCTTTCCCCCAAATCCCCAAAGTCCTTTATAAGGCACTGAACTCTTAAGCCTTGTTCCTTGTTCCCACGGCTCAGCCAGTTGTGTTGGTCCTTTCCTCTGCTTTATTTAGTTGCTTCCTCTGGAGGCTGGCCTTTTCTACCCAAGACACTATGGGCAGTGGAGCACTCAATCCATATTCTCCCAGACATGCTCCTCAATGCCAAGCAGAGAATCAGAGCACCTGGTGTTTGGGGACCAGGCCTGTGTTCACTAAAGGGCCCCAGTCAAAGGAAATGGCTTCTCTTGTTTAAAAAAAAAAAAAAAAAAAAAAAGGTACTTTCTGCCCATGAAGAAGGACCCCGACCTTCCCCCAGTGTAAATGCATAGGCAGGACCCCCACTACCGTCTGCTCCGTTGTGCAGTTGAGGAAAAGGTGTCCCATCTGGATGGATACAAAGCTTGGCAGGAAAGAAGGGGCAGGATTTCAGTTCCCTTGCCCCCGTGCAAGTGAAGGAAGCTTTACCCTGAGGTTTATTTAACGCTGTTTTCCCCACACAGCTGCCTTCCCAATTCAAAGGCTCAAGACCATTGAAAGGCATATGCCAAGGGACAGACTAAACCTGTGACAGAGATGATTGCCGGTTTATGAAAATGCTGAAAGCTTTCCATAAATTTGGGATGCACAAGGCACCTTGCCGTCACATGCTGGGTCAATCCCATTGCAGCGGGGATGACGTCCAGGAGCCTAGCATTGTGTTGAAATACATTATTCTGCAGGCTGGTGGTGGTTATAAACTCACTACCAGCAAGCAGTTGGGGATGAAAGGAGAAGCATTATAAAACGGTTGCCACTAAAGTGTAGTCTGTTCAGGGCCAATAATTAACCCTAGTTGGGGATGATTTCTCTCTTTGACCATCACCAGGGTTGAGAGCCGAGGGACTATGCCTGTCCAATTTGATTGTTAGGCTAGTCCAAAGGAGAGTTCCTCCACCTTCATCCATCGTTACTGGGTCTCTCCTCTTTCTTTTACTGCCAAATTTCTTGAAAGAAGGGTCCACACTTGCTGTCTCAATAGCTTCTCTGCCTTGCATCTGACTGACTGAGTGACTGACTGACGAGGGGTCACAATATCTTGGACTGCTGAAGTAGCCAGTCTTTTCTTGTTTTCCCACCCTATTTGTCAGTGTAAAGTGTTCTAAGCTGATGGCTTCTCTTTCCTTTTTTTCTACTTTCTTCCTTGGACTCCAGTTAAATGACCCTCTCCAAGTTACCTCTACCCTCGTGGCTGCTTTTCTGCTTCTTCATTAGTGCCTAAGCCGAATGTATTGCTCAAGGTTCTAGCCTGAGCTTTTTCCCTGATTATCTTCTGTGTTGGAGGTTTGGCCCACTCGTGGGGTTTCCGTGATAACAACTCTGCGACAGACTCCCAGAGTCATCTCAGCCGGTCTCATCTATGTCCAGTCCTCAATGCCCACAATTCAACATGTTCAAGACTGTCATCTCCCCTCTCTATGCTGGTCCTGCTGCGGCTTCTTTAGAGAAATCATCAAGACTTTGGAGTCATACACCTAGGTTGGAATCCTAGTTGTACACTTTTCTGTGTGGCCTTTGAAATGAAGTCCTTTTTTCTCATGTTCTGTGAATGCTACCAATGCTCATTATACAATAAGCACTTGTCAAATGCTGGTCTCCTTCCCCATTCTTTATTAGCATGAACATTTCCCCTCTATAGTGGGCTTGGAATCATCTAGTTCTTCATTGTAATAATGTACTTTCTCCTCCCCTGCACCTCTGCAAGCCCATTTCTCTGGAAACAACTCTCACGTTGGTCCTCTCCTTTCAATGTTAAGGGACATCATCTGGGCCCATGCAACCAGTCTCTCTGCCTTTAGGCTCTGCCCACCCAATCCTCTTTGCCCGCCACTACTGCCTGAAGCATGTTTCAGATCACATTCCCACCCAAAAACTGCCAGTGCCCCCACTCTCAGTTCCATACCTTTACTTTCAAGGTTTTTAATGATCTGCCTCAAACCTAGTTTTCTGCCAAACTTAGGATGGCTCAATCACATGGCATGCTGGGACCTCAGTGACAGAATCCAAGGGGGTAGGGTAACCAGGGTAGCCAGTGTTTATCCCAAAGCCTCCAATCTGGAGGTTGGGGCAATGCTTTAGGGCCCTAATGATGCTCAACGTGAAATGGGGCTTCACCTGTACCTGGGTGCTGGGCTCTGGTCCTCAGGGCAAAGATCCTAGGCAAGAAGATCAATGACTGGGTCCTAGCCAAGCTGCTTAAAAGCCAGGGCAGCACTAGAGGACCAGTTGGAAGTCCAGAGTCTTGGGAAAAGGAGGCAAAATCTCAACCCCTATGTATAGAGCAACATGACACTGGGAGGGAAAGAAGAAGGCAATGCAGTGGTCCTGGGCTTCTAGGTTAATTCTGAGGGTCGCCCCACAACTGTTCATCTTTCTCTTCCCTGGCTTTAGGCATGTATCTTGTAAATAGTGCTTGCTTAATTGGTCTGACACAACTCCCTACACTTACCCCTTCTTTCCATATAAAGTGCCAGGTCCTCTGAAAGCCCCCTATATCACCTGGCCAATTGGAATTTTCACAGCCAGGATAGAAAACAGGCGAGGTTTGGGTTGTAAATCTCCATCTTAGGCATTGAATAGGATGTGTAGCCAGTTCATGGAAGACGTTTTTCACTCTTCTGAAGACTTAGGAATAAAAAACGGCCCTTACTGTTATCATTTGGTCAGAAGGCATTCTTTTTCCACTTTAAAGAACCAAAACTTCCTCCAGTTCAGAAACAGTAAATGAATGGTCCACCATGTGCTGAGAACTTTGCTGTTCACCATCATGGCTGCTCCTAGCAGCATCTATACAAGCACCCCATGGATGCTATCCAGGGTTTCTTCTTTTTATTATTAATAGCTAACATTTACTGAGTGCTTACTATATGCCAGGCACTGTGCAAAGGGAAACACAATGCCTCAGTCCCAGGTAGTTCCTGGGAAACTGAACAGAACCTTAAATAGAGACTGAGGAGTTAGGGGAGTGAGGGCTCACTGGGGCTGTGACCCCAGGGGAGACGATACTCAACAGATGGTTTTGCAACTCAACCTCAGATTCAGGCCTGCTATATCACTTTCACTCACTCAGTAGTAGGCTTGGCATTTAGTGAGGGACAGGGGCATGGTGGGAGGTTTGGGGTGCTGTTCAGGCTTGGCCCTCACCAGCCTCTGCTGGGAATGGTGGCATGACTGTTGTGTAGGGTGTTGGGGAGCTGGAAGAAGACTCTTCCTCAGCCTCTCCCACTCTATCCCAGCCCCCTCTCATCTCCCCACACCCTTCAAGGTTAAATATTAAAAATTCCCTTCACAGGGTGAGCTTTCAGTCCTTGATTCACTCCAAACAGGCTTCAAATGCAAATAGCTCTAGAGAAGGTTAACAAGGTTGCCTCAAATTATTTGGCAAGGGTTGGGGAGAGGATGCCCAGGAACCCTGGCTGGCTGGAGAGTGGGGAGAAAAGGGGGCACAATGGGAAGCTGTAGGCAAACACCTGCCATCATAGCATTGCAGAAGGCCCCAAAGGACCCAGCCAATGTGAGACAGGTTGGTGTAAAAGCCTCTCATGGGAAGAAACCCTGAATGATGACAAGCAGAGCCAAGTTCACGTCCCTGTGGATGAGAGTGTGGCTCTGGGAATGTGAAGCCTGGAGCAGGAGTCAGGGGCAGGGGGGCTCTAGGAGAGCTGCTCCGTGCCCAGAATTGTGCTGGGAATGGCATAAGCAGTGGCCCGGTCAACTTGCTCATCCTAGGCCCCCTCTTCCCAAATTTAAGATTTGAAAATGAATTATTTTAAAATGTCTCTGGAATCTTGTGTACAGTCTAACAGGGCATTCGAAATGTAAAGATTTGTGTATTTAGGAAAGCATGAGGTAAATTACCCTTCATTGAAATACATATATATATGCCAGTGCCCCCACTCTCAGTTCCATACATTTACTTTCAAAGTTTTTAATGATCTGCCTCAAACCTAGTTTTCTGCCAAACTTAGGATGGCTCTACATATATATATGTAATACCATAGGGAGTAGAATTGTCTCAAACAATTCAGCATGTCAGCTCATCAGGAACCTGCACCCACCATCCTGTTCTTCAACAAAGAATGTAACTAACCAAAAACGCTGGTTCTGTAGCAATGACCGCATTTGAGAACAACCCCACTTCCTGCACTTAGTTCACTCATCATTTCCCTTGGCACTGCAAGAAGGAGGTCAGAATGCAGTTGTGTGGGGGGGAGGTCACTGCCACATTGCAGATCTTTTGCTCATGATGAAGCTTGGCAAGTTAGGCTGGGAGACGACAGGGCTCTCTCATCGGTGTTGGTTTAGCCGCTACGGGTGGGGCTGGCTGGGAGGGCAAAGGGCACAGCCATCCCCCATGCAATTCCATAATGGACAGTAGGATATGGGGGAAGGGTGTCTCACCAGAGGAGCAAGGCAGAGCCCAGATCACGGCTGTCATGCCTGAGAACAGTCTGCATTTAACAAGGAGCAGGCTTGTGGGGCCAGAAGGTCAGATCTGGGCTCTGATTTTCAGGAAAAAGCAAGGATGGGAGAGTAAGTGGGGACAAGAACAAAGGAGGAGGCTAAGAGGACAGTTTCCCTGTAGTGGGCCGCAGGAGCATGCCAAAGGGTGAGAGGATGGAGCACATACCAGCCTGCTTATCTGAAATGAGGAGGCTCCCTTAGATAAAGCAGGAACACGGTGGTGAACCCTGAGGTGCAAGACTTCAGGTTTCAGCAACCCCCAAGGGGTGTGGGATGGTGGAGAAGCTGTGACTCAAGTAGCAGCTGTGGAACACTAGTGGCCAACCCAAGGGTGGACTATGGGGGGTGGGCGGTGAGTTGCTGCCACACTTTGGACAGTGGGCAGAGCAGTGGCAGCTTGAACAAGAATTCCTGTCTCCAGATTGGGCTGGGAGTATGGCAGGATTGAGCACACAGATAACTCAGCTGTCAGGACCTGAGGAGGGCCAGGGATGGTAGGGGCTGGGGATAAAAGGCAAAGGGTAAGCAGTTTCATTCATTGAAAAATCACTGCACAACTGCTGAGCGCTCCCAACACCAGCAGGCCAGGGATAGGAAGATGAGTAAGACATGGTCCTTACTCTTGAGAGGTTTGTGATTGCTGTAGGAGAGCTAGACTGGGGAAAATAGAGACTCCAGTGCCTTAAGATACTTAAGTCAAACTCATGGTGCTTTGAAAGTATTATACAAAAGCAGCTCTCTATTACTCATATTTTACTCCACTAATACTCTTTAGCTTATACATATCAAATTTATTTGCCCATGGATTATTCCACTGAGGCATTGAGCTTTTGAACATTCTACCTTCAACTCAGCTCTAAGATGCACATAGATTTTAGTTGCCAATAAAATTGGCTGGCAACCTGGGACTGCTTCAGGTCAGACACCAAGGTGGTGGTGCTTCTGTTTCATTTTATAGTGTTAGCCCCAGACCATTGAAGAAAACTAGGACTCAGTTGAATAATTACTTTGGGGGTCTTAACTGAACAACTGGTTGGAGGGTATGAAGGAAGGTGAGGGCATCTGAGGGTAGGATGGAGACCTGGCCAGGGCAGAGTGAGGTGGAAAGGTGTTTGGGCCCAGGAGACAAAGCCTGCATGGGAGAGGCTGCCTTCTGTACAGCAGCGATACCAATGTCTGAGCTGTGGCTGCCCAGGAGTGCCGACAAGGCCCACACAGCTTCAGGGAAGTGGGACTTGTAGCATGTGAGACAGCCTGGTGTGAAGAAGCCCCAAATTCAAGTGGGCTCTGTTTCCTCGCCGATTCCAAACAGACCTGCCTGATTTGCCAGAGAACACAGTTACCAAGGTTCGTGTTGTGTTAGCAATGCCTGTGGGAGACAATAGGGTGAACACTGCAGCAATGTTTAGTTTTCTTCTCTCTTGCCTGAGAAGCCTCAGTTGTTTCTTCTTAAAGGATATATTTACCACTATTTTGATTGGATTTGTCCAGGGGTACTGGGAAGAACAAGATAGGCAAGAAGGGAAGGACTAATAAATTTTCTTGCTTGTTCCTAAGTCCTATTTTTAGATTAGATTTTTAGATCTTGAGCTCATCACTATGTGCATTAGTTGTCATTGGATAAGTCATGTCCAGATGGGACACGTGGTGGCAGCTCCACTCTTGCCAACCCTGCCCTCCATTGATGCCACCCACCTCACAGATGAATGTGCTGGGTAGGTTCAGCCAAAAGCTCTTTCTTTTAGAATCAGCCTCAGCAAGACTAGAGTGACCTCCTGTCCCCTCTAGAGGCCATCTAGAGATATGTTCTGAATCTGCCGTGGCTCACTTCTCTCAAGATCTCCTGGGTCAGGGGTCAACTTCTCACCTATCCTTCAGCCAATGTATCCTCCTATGCATGGGTCCCTGCCTTTTATTTCCTTCTGGGTGATTTTCATCTGATTGCCTTGCTGCACAGGTACAAAGCAACAGGTCTGCAAAATGAAAACAGCTGGGGAACTCTGAGTGTGGTGACAGTGAATGGAGGAGGTGGTGGTATCTTCTTAAGGGGGTACTCACAGTGGGAGGGTCTTCGTTTTTCTTGGGGAGGATTCCCTTTTCGCTGTCCAAGGAGGCTTCCTTACACCATGGGCTTTGGACATGCTTGGTAGTCAGGGCACACTTGGCTTTGAAATGCAACGTGCTAAGTGGAATAAGCACTTTGTACTCTACTAGCTGACTGGTACCATCCTGTGGGTCAGATAGGAATTAACCTTCCAGGGGAAAAGAACAAACAGACAAAACAGACAAACAAGTGCCTGAAGACAGAAGTTTAATTGAGTGCTTCCTGGCCTTTATTTTAACCCCCCTCATCTAAAGATGTGCATCTGTCCCAGATTTGAGCTATGATGTGTGGAGAGGTAGAAGAGAGAATATTTATATGCAAATAAGAGGTGTTGACCAGAACTCTGGGGATTTGGGTGAGGAGGGAAGCCAGGTTTTCTGTGGCAGGGGTGAAAGGGAGAGCAAGGCAGAGAAGGGGCGATCCAGCAGGAGAGACGGGTAGAGTTATTATGGATGACTTCTCCTGGAGAGTTGGATCAGGCCCGTTGTGGGTGAGAGGGCAAATCTTTCCCAAGAACCCAAGTGGTAGAATAGGTCTGGCCTTCCCTTTAGGTGGTTATTGGAGAACTGGTGGGTGTGCATGTGGAGATGCGGATGCCTGACAAAGCCGATGCAGTCTGGATTGGGGCAAGTAAGGTAGTTAGAGGTCTTTCTAAGGAGTGAGACTGTGGTGACAGGTGCCCAGAAAAAAGAATGTTGATCAGACCCAACACCAGATCTTGGGGTTGACAAAGTCTGGCAGAGTCAAAGGAATGAGAAAAGACAGTTTGAGAGAGAAAATGGGTCCAGTGGGCTAACACGAGTATGGAGGCTGTGAAGGCCCTGAGCTCTGGAAGCCCAGACTATTTATTGGTGATCAAAGAAACAGGTGGTGAGAATGTGGGGGGTCAAAAGGGCAAGCGCATGATCTACAGCTGTGACGGTTTAGCATTTCCTTTGAAGCATATGGAACATATTCTGCTACTTGAGATAATGGGGAGCATGTTCTTCCAGTTTAAGCTAGGAGGAAGGAGCCAGCAAGTCTAGACTCATCCCAGAGGCCACGAGGGGTTTTATGCCCTAAGCCCTGGACATTATGTCAGACATGCAAGCCCTACCTCAGCATTTTTCCCAACACTCAGCTTTTTCCCAACATGTCCCCCTTCTCTTTTTTGTAAAACTGCGACAGCTATCATTATTACTAGCATAAAAGGTGGCCTCTTTTTGTTTTTAAATTAATTGAGCAAGGCAATTGCAGGCTGTGCAGCCCTTAATTGCTGGTTGGTGATCCAACTTGATTTTTCTTAGCCTTTATTCCAAATGGAGTCACTCTGGTTTGAATGCTTCCCACGTATCTCCCCTTTCCCTTTGACAAGAGGACCTTTCATCCTAGGGGTTGCAGGATGAAGGTCCATCTTCTGTAACTTCTTCATGCTGAATAGGGGCGATGATACTCCTGCCTAACTATTAGGGTCTCTTGTATTCAGGGTAGAGAGGCACTCAGTCAGAAAGCATTGGTCCGTTAAACATCTATAGGTAAAACCCTGGCACTCCAGCAGTTTCTCAGCTTCCTGTGCGGTTTTCTTGATCTGTCCCCATGTTACGGGGATTGCACCCACACGGTTCCGTTCATCTCCATGAGGTAAAATTTTCCACTGATAATGAGAAACAGGCCCCTTCTAACAGAAGGCACAGAGAAAGCAAATCAAGACTTCTCAAACCTTCAATTTGCACTGTACAGGTGGGTCCACTAGATGCTGTGGCTCATGCTAGATTTTCAGATGTTTGGTGAGCATCCACGCAGGCACCTGATTGTCACCTGGAGAAACACAAGCAAATCCTCTTCCCCATATAATTATCTTTGCTTTTTCCCAGTTCTTTGCATGTGCATCCCTCCACCATATATCTTGTCCAGCCTTTTTATTTTCCTTTTATCCTGTCAGGTGTTGTTCCACTGCAGTTATGGGTTGATCTTTTTGTAAATTTAAAAAATTTAATGTTAATAAAGCTAAATGCAATTGCATATGCAGTGTCTTATATTCCTGGTCCTTCTCCCAGGCGATATCCCATATTTCTCATCATTTGTCTACTATTATTACTATATTGATCCATAGGAATAGGTATTTCAGCATCCCACTGTTGCAATAAGTCTCTACCCCATAAATTGACAGGAATAGGTATAATAATAAACTGAATTTTCCCTTCCTGGCCATCCAGTCCTTGACATGGTAAAATCAAGGAACTTTGAAAAACCTCCAAAGCTGTTCCTATTCTCATGATACCCATGGAAGCCTTTTGTTTGGCCCAGTGTCAGGGCCATTGATTTAGAGCAATAATAGAGACATCAGCTCAGCTCCAGTATCTACTAGTCCTTCAAAATCCTTTCCCTGAATAGTCACTGTGCAAATAGGTCTTTTGTTAGACACTGGATTAACCCAATATACAGCCTTTCCTGCAGGATTAGTACTACCAAAGCCTCCTTTCTTTTCACTGTGGTGCTTCCTAGTTTTATGTAGGGTAGCAGCAGCAACTGAGCAATTCTTTCTCCTGGGGAGGCAGACCACAGAGTCGAGCAACTAATAAGTAATTGAATTTCTCTGGTAAAATCAGAGTCAGTTATTCCCATATACACAGTGAGACCTTTCAGATTTAGACTAGACCTTCCAAGTAATAGACCAACTGTTCCTGAGGGTAAGGGTCCTCTAACTCCCGTAGGGAACGTTTTTGGCAGCTCCCCTGGAAGTAGGGAGATGGGAATTGTGCTGAAAAGGTCTATGGCAACACTGCCTGCTGTGGTGGGGGACAACTGTTGTATGCTTGTAAGGGCACTGGTTGTGCTGGTATGCCTGTTTGTTGAGGGGCCTGAGGCAGGCCACTCTTCCCGTTTCCCGAAAGAGGTTGTCCATCTTTACTAAATTTAGAGTGACACTGATTTGCCCAGTGAGTGCCTTTTTTACAATGGGGGCATACACCAGGGCTTTTCTGTTGATTGATGGTAGTAGTTCTTGCCTTTTGATTTCCTTTTCTACCCTCCTTTATTGTGTGTCCAAATTGCCCACAATTGAAGCAAGAGCCTGAGAAACAGGGCATATTCTTTCCTACTCTTAATCTAGCCATAGCCTGAGCTAAAACAGCAGCCTTATGTAAGTTACCTCCAATGCCATTGTAAGCCTTAACATATTCAGAGTAATGGCTTTCTTGAATTCCCTTCCTCCTTGCTGGATTATAGTAATGGGAAATTGCCATGCTTCAAGGTCTCCCTCGGCTCTAGCTTTTTGAATAGAATTTTGTACAGCACCAATTGCTCCAGGTTTTAATGTTGCAACTACAGGAGCAGTAAGTTTTTCAGCTAATTCCTTTTCTTGCCCATTAAAGGGAGAGAGAGGAGGTGGCCATTCACTTAATTCAGCAGGTGGAGCTGATGAGCTAGTAAAACATACTTTTTTCAATTTCCCTTTCTTTTCTTTAATTTCCTCTGGTTTCTGTTCTTCACATTCAGAATCTGAAGTTAGTTCTTTACACTCGTCGTCCTCTTCATCTGAATCTGCCTCATCATCTGTTTGAAATGGCTCAAGAGCTGCCTTTATTAGCACCCACACTGACCAAACAAAAACTGGAATTTTTGCTCTATCTTTATGTGCCTTTTTAAAATCTCTGCCAATTCTCTCCCATTCATCCAACCCCATAGTCCCTTGTTCGAGGAACCATGGGCAAAACTCCTTCACTGTATTAAAGAGTGACAACAAATTCTGGGTCCTAACTTTCACTCCCCCTTTGTAATAAATGCCTTAAGACATTTAAATAAGCAGAATGTTTGCTTTCACTTTGTCCCACTGTTACCCTGGTTCTTCAGAGTGCTCAGCTTTCCCACTGAGCTTCCTTTAGTCATCCTCGGGTGTCCTTTGACGATGCATCCTCTGCTTTCACATGCTCTAGCGTTCCTTCACCGGGGTCTTTGTTGCCCCACATTGGGCAGCCAGGAATGTTGGGGTGATCAGACCCAACTCCAGGCATTGGGGGCGACAAAGTCTGGTGGAGTCAGAGGAATGAGAAGACAGTTTGAGAGAGAAAGTGGGTCCAGGGGGACAACACGAGTATGGTGGCTGTGAAGGCCCGAAGCGCTGGAAGCCCAGACTATTTATTGGTGATCAAACAAAGAAACAGGTGGTGAGAATGTGGGGGTGAAAGGGCAAGCACATGATCTACAGCTGTGACGGTTTAGCATTTCCTTTGAAGCATATGGAACATATTCTGCTACTTCTGATAATGAGGAGCATGTTCTTCCAGTTTAAGCTAGGAGCAAGGAGCCAGCAAGTCTAGACTCATCCCAGAGGCCACGAGGGGTTTTATGCCCTGAGCCCTGGACATTGTGTCGGACTTGCAAGTCCTGCCTCAGCTTTCTTCCCAACACTCAGGTTTTTCCCAACAAGAAGATGAAGTGTCATGTCTTAGGAGCTCCATCTACAAGGATGAAGTGAGACCAGAGAAAGGGATGAAATCAGCGAGGGTGGCTATCGCCATGTGTCTTGAGGTCTGCTGCTCCTCGACTCCAGCCTCTCTGTCTCAGTTCTTCTCATTCCAGAGGTCCCTGTGGACTGTGACAAAGATTTTTCAGAATTCAGAGAGGCAACCAACACAGGGGCAAGCTTGGTTTATTTATCCTTATTTGGTTTATTTTCATTATTATTTCTCTTGCCTTTTCCATCTCTAATTCGTTCTTAGCCCTTCCCTTTCTACTTCCATTTCTATCCCAAAATATAAGCCACAAAGAAATTTGGGGAATTAGAAGGAAGAGACTTTAAGAGAAAATGTATATGTCATTGGTATATGTGTCAGTTTTCACTCATAACTTGGGGTGGGGGAAGTCAGTGTTTCCTTTCCTCTTGCTGAGGAAATTTCTTCTGAGCCTTAGCCACATCCCACTTGCACAGGGCATCATTCTTCTCTTTTTTCTCTGGCATATATCTCTACTTCAAATTCAAACTTGGCCAGTACCTCCAGCCAGCCAAGCAGCTGTGCCCTGGGAGAGAGGCCAACACTCCTGCCCCTCACCGCCTGCTTCCCAAGGCTGCCCTAGGGCTCAGCTGAAGGAGGCGGTTGTGCTTTGCTGCCCTCTGTTGCTCAAGTCCTGCTCTTCCATAGGAGCTGCTGGGCTGGATGTCTGGATGTGACTTCTCCAGGCAGGTCCTCCTCTCCTGCCTGCAGTGCTCTGGCTCCTCAGAGTAGGTTTCTGTCCAGCACATGGACCCCGAAAGGGCTTGGAAAAAATCCCCCTGCGTGGTACTGGCTGAACTTCTCCTTGCTGCCCTAGGAACCTCCAGAGAGTGCCCCAAACACCTGCTATAGCCTTTATTCTTACCTAGTCAGTCATGTTTCTCTTCAGGCCTCTTCTAATAACAGTTTCCTGGAGAAATAGAATAGAGTTGTGGTCACTACACTGGAGTCTTCCTGGGATAGAAGTGGGTCCTTTCTAAAGTAGAAGGGGCTGTGTAGCAAGGGGGCTGTGTGAGCATTTCTAGAAATGGTGTCTGCTGAATTTTCCACTGGTAAAGGGCAAGTCCTGGTGGAGTTAGCAGCAGCTGGGCAGTAAGCAATAGATAGCACCAGGGTCTCTGGATGCTCAGTGGGGGTGGCATCAGGGAACACTCGTTTCCCCAGTAAGAGGCGACTGGGCCTGCAGTGGCAGTCACTTCCACAGAGGATGCCCCGGAGCTTGGCATCTTTTACTGTGCTGTCTTCTTGGTCTGGAGGCAGGCACCCGCTGTTCTGACTTCCCATTCCTGAGACTGGAAGATGGAGCTCATGTGGGCTGGACAGCTTCCCAGCAATGGTGGGTCAGGATGTGAGAGCACTGTGGTCCAGGTACCTGTGGACAAGTGGCCTGCCACACTGCAAGACCCAAAATGACACTGGACTACATTCCTTGACACAGTTAACAGCTGTACCAAAAATTGTTTTCCAAGCTTCAAGTTGGAACATTTGTAAGCCAAGCTCTCATGGGTCCAAGCCTGTTTTCTTTACCACACCACACTGAGTGAGGGCAATGGCTCATTACAGACCACGGTATCTCCCTACCTCCACCCAGGCAGATGAGAACCTGGAGCCTGCCAAGGACTAGTGTCCAGAATGGTGTCCGAGTCACCTCCTGAGAGGTAGGAAGTGGCCAAAACGAGGTGTAGGACCTCATGTCCTAGAGGTCAAAGCTAAGAGTCCAAGGCAAATGGCCACAAGGCAGAAAGAGCCAAACCAGAGCCCCCCCAAAATGGCAAGACCAGGATGGATAGATAAGAAGGGCAGGCTTTGGCCAGGCGCAGTGGCTCATGCCTGTAATCCCAGCACTTTGGGAGGATGAGGTGGGCAGATCATGAGGTCAGGAGATCGAGACCATCCTGGCTAAGACTGTGAAACCCTGTCTCTACTAAAAATACAAAAAATTAGCGGGGCATGGTGGCGGGCACCTGTAGTCCCAGCTACTCAGGAGGCTGAGGCAGGAGAATGGTGTGAACCCAGGAGGCGGATCTTGCAGTGAGCAGAGATCGCACCACTGCACTCCAGCCTGCGTGACAGAGAGAGACTCCATCTAAAAAAAAAAAAAAGAAGAAGAAGAAGGGCAGGCTTTTAGTTTTAGATAAGTCCAAAGTACAAATGTGAACAGAGTGGGCCCTTATGGCGGGAGTCGGTCACATGGGGTCTAGGACAAAGTAACAGTTCAACGCCCTTAGACCCATCCTTTCTCTCTCTGTTTCTCCTTTGACTTCAAAGTTAACAAAAATATTTAATCGCATTCTAAATGCAAAAGCCCCGTGCAAACACTTGGAATTGGGAAAAGAGGAGAATATGACAGTTTCTGCCCTCAAGGAATATAAAGTCGAGTTCACAGCCTCTTTCTCTTTCAGCCTCCTCTTCTCTCTCTTATTCCTTCACCTAGCAGGTCCTAGGCAGCAACTGTGTACCCAGACATTATTATTTCTCTTGCCTTTTCCACCTCTAATTCCTTCTTAGCCCTTTCTTCTTCCATTTCTATTCCAAAATATAGGCCACAAAGAGAAATTTGGGGAATTAGAAGGAAGAGACTTCAAGGGAAAAAGTATATGTCATTGGCCTATGTGTCAGTTTTCACTCAGCTTGGTTTGGGGGAAGTCAGTGTTTTTTTCCTCTTGCTGAGGAAATTTCTTCTGGGCCTTAGCCACATCCCACTTGCCCAGGGCATCATTCTTTTCTTTTTTTCTGGCATATATCCCTACTTCACATTCGGGTTGGTTGTAGGTCTTCCACCTACTTTGTAGATGGAGGTGTGGGGGTTGATGCCAATCTGACAGTGACCAGCACTACAGAGGGGAATGGGAACCTTCTCTACCTCCTGCTGGGCTCCCACCCCAGCCCCCAGGCCCCACCTTACCCTCTCCTGTGTGGTAGGGTTCATTCCCGGATGCCCTCCCAATCAAGCTGAGGGCATGAAGGCTTCTAGAATGGCAAGTACTTTGGAGGCTAGGAAGGGAACAAATCTTTAAGACGCTAGGTACTCTTTTTACTTCTTATCTTGCTTTTAATCCAAGTCTTTTGTCTCTTACTTGCTTGGTTTCTTCTCACCCAGGACAGAATCACAGAAACCTTGAAGAATGGGGGAGGTAGAAAAAGGAGAAATGCAGGAAGGAGATGTGTTGTGGAGTTATCCAGTGGAGGCTCACATCCCGCTTTATTTTGCCCCCAAAGATCTTGCGTCCTACCTCTTAAGAAGCTTGGAATGCCACTATTCCATTAAATCCTAAAGGAACTCGAGTCCTTCACTTAAAAATATGTTCCTAAAATGTGAATGTCCCTATGTGGGACAGTATTTAGCCGACAGTAAATTTGAGGGGAGGGTCTCAAGGGGCTCAAGGGGCAGTGTCACCAGGAAAAGAGATAGAAGGGCGTCTCCCCCCAAGTCAAACTCAATTGTATTTCCTCCCTCAGATGATGCTATATCTCAGTGCAGGAGAGAAAATAAAAGGTAGAGAGATTTTTATCCAAGCACCCCCTGGCCTCCAGGTGTACTCAACTGAACCTGACGCAGTGATAATTGTGTTCACACATAAAACATCTGGCTAAAGGCTAAGATCGCTTCAGATTTCCGACATACATTTTCCTCAGCAGAGCATTTTTCTCTTAATTTTCCTTAAGAAAAGACTGTAAAGTAGTTCCATAATTCCCACGTCTTCATACTCCACCCTGCACTCAAGTTTTCCTGGGACAGGTAGCTATGTGTGTGCATAAATCTATATTTATGGCATATGTCTAGGACCCCCTGTGAGGAGACAAAGTTTCAGAGAGCCCAGCGACAATGTAACTCCATGGAAGGGAGGCATGATATTACTCTCTGTTCACAGGAGTGTACTCACAGATCTTTTCTCCTCCTCCTGGTCAGTTTTCTATTTGTGATTAGTAATTGGCTTCTCTTGGTACGCTACGATCTATTACAAAAGCCAAACATTCAGGGGGCGAGCTGAAATGACAAAATTTGGCTATAATTTATGTTGGCCCCTGACATATATATTTTTTTAATGGTTTGGTCTCTAAGCAACTGATCTCTTAGCAACAAGAAGCACCTTTATAAAAGATGGCACACGAAGAGTGATTGCCAGAAAAGCCACCCGGTTCTTAAACAGCCGTGCATCATTAGCAAAACTCACCATCTTCAAGAGTCCAAAAACTAGAAGTGACCAGCAGACCCAGGTAACCTTGATATTTGCGCATTTTCCTGGAAAAAATAACTCATGCAACTATTGAAGAGAACAAAATTCTTTGAAATATGTTCATTTTTGAGGTCTTATTAGTTGGTCTTGACTAACTTTTAATAATAGTATGTATTCTTTTAAATGACTGCTTTTTTATTAAAAAACAAACAAACAAACATGATATTTGTGATCAGAAAACAGTTTACTTGAAGTATTTCATTGGCATGAGAATGGAAGGAGGGGAACAATCTATCCATTTCAGAGTTTGTTTCTGTAGGGTTTCATTTGATGGGAAAAGATTCACATCGTGGCAAAAATAGGAGTATATAGAATGTTACCCAAGAGGTGTGCACTATTAGGGAAATATGTGTATTTATTTTCTAGTGTATTTTCAAACTGCTTAGATATTTAAAGAGTAGCAAAATAATTTTACTTTCAAACTTTAGCTTTTTAATCCAATGTCTATTCCAGTAGCAAGTGATAGTCTTTTGTTGCAAGTGTTCAAGGACTGGTTTTTTCGTTTGCTTTCATTGCCGTAAGAAAAGATTCATTACAAGACTAAAAATAGGAAAAATTACAGGCATCTGTACCTTGTTTGCTTTTTTCAGGTACCCAGGGATTGAAGATTTCAATGTCTTTCCAGAAAATTGGAATTAGAAATGGGAAACAACTGTTATTTCATCTGTACTCCTTCAATTAAGATTGTGTAATTATAAATCCACTTGGGGTACTCAAAGGGCATAAAAAAGGAGATGTTTTATGGGGATGAAATAAAAATCCTCCTAATTGAACTTGGAAACAGTGTTACATAGAGATACTGCAGATCTAAGAAAACAGACTAGAAAATTGCAGTTTCAATAAAGACAAGTTGAGATAGTGACACATCGTTTTATTTTTTATAAGAACTGCTTGTACCACTTTCTCTTTTTCTTTCTTTATTTCTTTTTCCTGTCTTTCTCTTTCTCTCTCTCTCTTTTTCTTTTCTTTTTTTCTTTTTTCTTTTTTTTTCTTTCTTTTTCTTTTTCTTTTTTCTTTCTTTTTTTTTTTTTTTGGTGCCCTTTCTGAGGTGCAAATACCTCTTTAAATTGAACTGTATGCTGACATTCTCTTGGAACCAGAAAATGGGATGCTTTGTCTGAATACAAAGCTTGGTAATGGGTCAGGGCATTCAAAACCAACACAATCCCACAAATTTTGGGACTTACAGTTGCTCCTCTAAGCAAAGGCACCTCAATAGCACATTATGATTACATTTGATTTTAAAAGCTGCTTATGACTTGTATTTCTGTTACTGCTACCGACTTCAGGCAGGAAGAATTCATTTTTGTGGCGGCTTTGCTTGGAAGTTAGAAAGTTGGATGTTTTAGGTTGAATTGCAGAAATGTTTTTAAAGCAATGCACCATGAAATCACAGAGAAGCATATAGGTTTGTCCTTCAGAACTAAAATTGTATGTACTTGCAGTGTGGTAATTATTGTAGAAATGGTTTGTGGCTTTAAAGTTAAGGAACTTGCATAAATAATTACAAGATGTCACTTGTGTTGGCTATGTCTGGATATATTTTCAGTTTTAACTGTACTGTAGTTTCCTAAAATATGAAGGGTAGTTAACATGAAAGCAAAGGTATGGCAACATTTATATTGTAAGTGGCAGCTAAGTTTTTGTAGTGGTTCTTTGGGACTTTGCAAATCTAGTCACTGTGTCTTTTGAGTTCATGTGTTCTGGGTTTTATCTATACATGAGGAAACAAGGGGGTCAATGGGATTGTAGAGCTTGTCATTTTGGCTGGCTTAATGAGCCATCTGACAAAGATAGACAAACTCCTGCAAGACGTGAGATAGACTATGAAATACTCTGATTACACTGGCTGCTATAGACTAAGCCAAATCATTCTGCTGTGTTAGGATTAGTTATTTCTGAGACACACACGCACATTCACACACACACGCGTGCATATGAATGGTCTCAGTATAAATCTGGAAATCAGAACAAGCCTCTCTATCAGTGAGAGCTTCCCAGGAAAAAGAATAGTTTTAATTCTGTGAATGATAGTTTCCATCATAATCTTTATTTAGTGTCTAGAAATCCTAGACAAACTTGATGGCTCTTTTCCTTCAAACCTCAGGCTGGAATCTGGTGTGGGGCAGGGCAGGGGCCACAGCAGCTGACAGGCACGCTGTCAAGCAGTCCTGCTGTAGGGGCGATCTATGTTGAGAATGAATCCATTGACTTTGGACACCTTACTACCTGAATGGAAACAATCAGGCAGGAACTTGTTCAATAACTACATGATTGGCCTTTCGGCAGAATTCTTAAACTCTTATAAATAAGCCATACTGGGGATAATTTAGTCTTTCTCTGGTGAGAAGGAAACAAGAAAAAAAAAATGTGAGCAGCCACTCTTGAGTGAGGTGCTTGACGAGGACTGGGCAATTTACAATGTGCAGTTTTGTTTAACCTTTACAGCAACTGCGCAGAAGTCTCAGTATCCCCATTTCACACGTGCCTAATTCAGACCCAGCAGTTTGCTAAGATGTTACCTAAACAGTGAATGGCGAAGTTGGGATTTCAACCCAGGACAGTCTGACTCCCAAGCCCGTGCATTTTCCTTGTATCACAATGGCACAAGCAGCAATTTAAAACGGACACTAAATAGTCCCTCTGGTCTTAGTAAAGCAAAAGCTCTGAGTAGTTGGGCTGGAGGTGAAGATTCAGGCATCTTTTCACAGAAGAGACTCCTTAGCTACTGGTCCTGTTGGTTGGAGTGACTCAGGTCCTGTGTTTTCAAGGCTGCCATTGGCTATGAACCAGAGGTGGGCGCTCAGTTAGGCTGTGGCCGTGGTGGCCACAGGCCATGGCACCATTTCTTGCCGTGATGCACATCCCAAGTGAAGTGGGGTAGGACTCTTTAAGGTTCCCTTTCTGTGTGAACAGTTCTGAGAACTGGGTTTGCTGGATGTCCCCTCCCACCCTGACCCAGGCCACAACAGCTAGGGACTGCGCAAGCGGAGCGGAAGCCAAACCACGATCCAGAATGGGCCAAGTGACATGCCACCAAGCTAAGGTGAAGGAGACAGAGCCAAAATGTGGCTGGAGCAGGCCTGAGAGTGGGGGTGAGATAATGATAGCGAAAGCAGAGCTTTCTCTCCGAAGTTTCAGGATTTCGGTATGCTGTCCCCTCTGGCTTATTATGTTGCCCCTTCTCTCTTCTTCAAATACCCCAACAAAGGGATCAATCTTAGAGAGTTCATTAAAATATATATATATATATTCTCTGAAATAGTATTTGGGCAGGAGATGATGTATACAGGAGCAAGGGCAGGGGTGGCTGTAGCCAGTCCTGGAGTAAACCCTCTGTACATCTCTATTTCTTGTGATCCTTCCATTACTCAAACACTTGGAGCATCGTGCCCAAAGCCAGACAGTTCATGTAGGTGGGACTCAAACTCAAGTCTTTTGACTGGAACCACTGTGGCTCTTTCCTACATCTGGGAAATCTGATGGTATTTGTAGGCAGATACAGAGTCTGAGGTGGTCTGCCTTGAACTCGGCATGACCATCAAGTGAATACGGAGAGAGCTCTTCACCTGTTACACTTGAGTCCATTCCCAGAGGAGGGACTAATGCTCCCAAGAGGCATAAGAGGCAACCTCCCATTTCTTTTTCCATTCCTTCCCCACTCAGGGATATCTAGGGGTAATTCCTCCAGTCATGAGTCAGAGGGCTGATGGGCAACTCAGGAAGTCTGAAAAGAATGCCTAGTCTCCGTCTCAAAAAAAAAAAAAAAAAAAAAAAAAAAAAAAAAAAAGAATGCCTAGTAACAGGTTCAATTTTTGTACAAAATTTGGTAATAATCCTTGTGCAAGTAATCTTCATGCCTCTACTTCCCTAGGGTTCCTGTCTCCAAGCAGACATGTTCACCCCACTTGAGTTCCTGCCTGGTGTGTGGTGCTATTGATGTACATGGCTGGCACATTGACACCACACACCTGCTGTGGACGGCACATGCCCAGTCCCACTCTCTACCTGGTGCAAAGGAAGTCTCCTTTTTTCTGGCAACTCTGGGTAGAAGAATAGGGCCACTTATGTCTTTTTTTTTTTTTTGTGTGACAAAGTCTCGCTCTGTGGCCCAGGCTGGAGTGCAATGGCACGATCTTGGCTTACTGCAACCTCTGTCTCTCAGGTTCAAGCAATTCTCCTGCCTCAGCCTCCCAAATAGCAGGGATTACAGGCGCCTGCCACCATGCCCGGCTAATTTTTTGTATTTTTAATAGAAATGGGGTTTCGCTATGTTGGCCAGGCTAGTCTCAAACTCCTGACCTCAGGTGATCTGCCCACTTCGGCCTCCCAAAGTGTTGGGATATCAGGCGTGAGCCACTGTGGCCAGCTGTAATTTTTTTTTAAAGCTTAGCATTCTTACTCTGGGAACTGACTTAGAGGTTGCTTAGTTTGGACTTCTTGGAGGTGAGGGGCCTGGGTTGAAGTGATTTTCCCAAGGGCTGTGCAGCTAGGCAAAGGTGGGATAGAGCTCAGTTCTCTTGACTCCCATTCCAGTGCTCTTTCCTCTGTACCATAATAGTTGCTATTCCTAAGAAGAGGGTGAGAGTAAACTATTACCCTTATTTTACAGATAGGAAAACTGAGGGCATAGTTAGATTAGGGATAACTGCCACTCCAAAACTATGAAAGTTATTAAATCTATGAGAGTGATTTAACTAACTGCTTTTCTGGATTAAAAATTTTCATTCTGCCTGCTGAATATAAATAAGGAACAGTGTTAAACACATCAGAGTGTCCAAACACTATTCACCCTGTTGATCATATAGTTTCTCTCCTGTATAAAAAGTGAGGAAGGGGGCCAGGTGTGGTGGCTCACGCTTGTAATCCCAGCTCTTTGGGAGGCCAAGGTGGGTGGATCATGAGGTCCAGAGTTTGAGACCAGCCTGGCCAACATGGTGAAACCCTGCCTCTACAAAAATTAGCTGGGTGTGGTGATGTGCACCTGTAGTCCCAGCTACTCAGAAGGCTGAGGCAGGAGAACTGCTTGAAACTGGAAGGGCAGAGGTTGCAGTGAGCCAAGATTGCGCCACTGCACTCCAGCCTGGGCAAAAGAGCAAAACTCCGTCTCAAAAAAAAAAAAAAATGAGGAAGCGAATGGAAAAATGGTCTGTCCCATCATGAAGCCTGGTGTCCTAACAGAGTATGCATTTATGGAATCCCTGAAAAAGACAAATCAGTGTATATCTGCATCTCTGTCTATCTCAACTGTCACAGCCAAACTCCACACCAAAAATCATAACCAGAGGCATTGTAAGCAGTCGTCTTTGTGGATTTTTCTCCTGTTGGAACAGGTTTTTCCCCTATAGATAATTACAAACTTCACACCTGAGTTTGGTACTACTCTAGAGGAGGCTCTAGCAAAACTACCCTGCTGTAGAGGAGCAATTATAGGAACTCTGCAATTCTGATGACAGTTCTAAAAACGTAATGTGAGGGTACGAACTCATAAATACACAGTTCTCTGTGCCAGGTTCTGTGCTAAGACCTTCACATAACTTTTCTTAGTGTTCACTACCTATGATGTTGATATTCTGAGCACCATTTTCCAGATGAGGAAGCTCAAACTCTTCTGCCGATGAGGCCAACACCATAGAGTGGTGTTTGTCTATTCAGTGTATATTTTATTGCACTCAAATGCTGTACCTGGCACTGGTCTAGATGCTGGTGCTATAAAGTTAAATAAGACAGATCCTTGTCTTGAAGAAGCTCATAGCCTAACGAAGCGCATTTCCAGTTAAATTTGAGAACTTCTGCTCTTCGGGCTAGTCTAATAGCACATAAGAGATTTACTCCGGAACACATATCTTGAAGGTTGGGAAGGGTTGGAGAGGAAATACTAGGATAGGAAGAGATAGGGCTGAGGTTAAAACTGAAGGGAAAAATTGAAGTTGGACAGAAAGTTGGCACTCACAGTGTGTAGAATACAATGGACACAAGTACGGATGAGAGAGTGCCGGGTTGTGCAAAAGGGTCAGCCAGCCTGGTGTTTCTTTCTTGGCTGAAGGAGTTCCACATTGAGGCATAATATAAACAATGAACTTGGTGATATAGGATGATGGTAGAAAATCCTAAAAGCCAAGCAAATGAGTTTGGATGTAGTGAACAGATAATAAAGAGCTGGTACAAAATCTTCTGCAGATGCAAACACTGCTGGCTTTTTAATGTCACCAGATTGTGAACACCTATGATGTAAAAAGTGCCAAAGGAAAAGATTTTTGTCAAAGTAACATTGACCCTGATGGGGGGATAATACAAACTAGAAGATCAGTCTTTAGAAATCCTTGGACTGATAAATCAAAGAGTGGCAGTAGCCACAGAGAATACAGCCTAACCCAAGACTAGTTCAGAGAAAACAATGGGCTAGGCTCAGTGAGTAGATATGGGAGAGGAAGGAAAGAAAACCAAAAGGATGGTGGGATCCCTAGAACTAAAGAGAAGTTTAAGGCTTAGCTACCTGTTTCCGTAGAATTGTGGTGGAGCTAGTTTGTCAACAAGGTTTATTAGATCTTGTAAATTGTCCATCCAAGTGAGAACATTCCTTGGAGATGTTAAATATGTCACCCAAACTATACATCAAGACACATTGGGTCTTAGAAAAGATGTACTCTTTTGAGGGTACAGGAAGACAGGGGAACAATCTGGAAAGCATCACTTAAATGCTAAACTATTAGAAATTTCAAGGTACTATAATGTTTTATGGGTATATTAGGGTTAAGTGGGTAGTCAGAACTTTAGGTGACTGGCAGGCTTGGTTAGAAGGGTCTTGCTCCTACAGGTGCTTGAAAGAGCATCTCTAAGAATGAGAGAGGGACAGAACAGAAGATCTGGAGACCACAGACTGCATGACCTGGGTGATTAAGAAGAGGGGGATACAAAAAGAATCAGGAGAGAGTATGAATAAGAAGTGACCAGAGTCATGAGAAGAGAACCAGAAACAAACAGCCACATGGTTCCAAGGAGACGTTCTCTGCAAAGGCAGCAGAGAAGTAAAAAAAAAAAATGCTTAGACTTGCACATAGTTCATCAGACAGGGTGACAGGGAGGCCACTGATACCCTCAGAAAGCAATTTGGGAGGAACAGGAACCTAGGAAACCAGACTTGGTGGCAGGTGTTGTGGGGGTGGAATGCCAGAGCCTAGTCAGGCCTCCAGACCCATAGTGTCACGTGCTGAATGAACACAAGACAGTCAGTCTAAAGACTTGGGCCTCAGCAGAGACCCATTTTGGAATCTGTCTGCCTGTGTAGCCTGGGGATAGTCAGCTTGCGGTGGGAGGAAAGAGCTTGAACTCTGGAGTCAGACGGATGGATTTTGGTCTTTCCTTAGAAAGAAATCAACTGTTGAGACCCTGTCAAAGAGATTTAATTTCTACTTCTTCATCTTTAAAATGGAGCTACTTCTACTTATTTCACACAGTGGTTTCCTTTTTTAATTTTAAAGACTCAAATGAGATAAGATGCCTATAAAATATGGGGGAAGGTGTTGAATAAATACCAATTTCCCTAGAACAGTGGCTGGTTATACTGTGTTATTTGGAGTATGAGATTTCTTTGGAAACTTCTAGAAGCTGTTTTTGAGGGTGAAGTGGTTCTTCCAGGCAGGGATAGGGATACTGATTGGAGGAGCTCCAGCTACGCGCACCCTAGTCTTACCAGAGCACTGGTATCCCCCAGAAGCTTTTGTTTAAGAGGGTGGGGGGAGGAAGCAGAGACCAAACTACTGGGACTAGCAATGAATTCAGCAAGGTTTCAGTTCAGGATACAAGGTTAGCATACAAAATCCAATTGTATTCTTATATACTATCAGCAGTCAATTAGAACATTAAAAATTTAAAACAATTTCAATACAGTAGTACCAAAAAAAAAAAAAAGAAAGAATACTTAGGAATAAATCTAACAAAAGATGTCTAAGGCCTCTACACCAGAAATTACAAAACATTACTGAGAGAAATTGAAAAGGACCTAAATACATGGTGAGATATATCACGTTCATGGATAATTGGCTCTATTGATCTGTAGAGCCAGTGAACTGCCACTTAAAATTTCAGTAGGCTTTTTGGGGTAGAATTTCAGAAGCTGATTTCTAAAATATATACGGAAATGCAAAATACCTAGAATAACCAATGTGTGTGTTTGTTAGGAACCTTTAAGAAGCAGGTGGCAAGACTGCATTTAACAGGGGCTTACAGCGGCAAATGACTGGGAAAGATAAAAAGGAAGGGAGCAGGAGTAGGCCAAAAAGCTTTCAGTCCCCAGTATAGGGCTGAAATCTGTGAAAGAAGAGAGGGAAGGATGAGTGGTGTGGAAAGGGCTTCAGATCACAGTGTAGCTCTGAGAGAGTTTCAGCCTGCAGTAGGAAACCCCCAAGCAAAGATTGCCTGTTGGAAGAGTCCTGCCTTGTCTGGAATGGGCTACCACTAGTACCTTTAGCATGCTTGTCATTGTTTAGGAGCTACCCAGAGAAATATGGCCTTTCTGTGAACATGGTGGTGAATCCATAGGGTGGAACTGTCAACTATGCTCCAAATAGTAGTAGTAGTGGTAGTTGTTGTTTTAAGGAGATTCGAGCAGTGCAACCCCATAAAGTAATTTAAAAAAAAAAAAAAGAACCAAGTTGGAGAGCTCATCCTCCAATTTACTAATCTTGCTTTTACATTTTAAGACTTACTATAGCTATAGTAGTCAAAACAGCTTTGTGTTGGCAAAAATTAAGCATATAGATTAATGGAACAGAACAGAAAATGCAGAAATAGACCCATATGTATATTGCCAATTTTTAGCAAAAGTACTAAGGCAATTCAATTTGAGGGGGAGAAAAGGGCCTTTTCAACAAATGGTGCTGGATATATCCATAAGAAAGAAAAAATAATAACCCTATTAACCCTTACCTCATACCATATACAAAATTTAACTCAAAATGGATCATAGACCTACATATAAAACCTAAAAGTATTACACTTATAGAAGAAAACAGGAGGTGACCTTGGAGTAGACAAAGGTCTCTCAGAACACAAAAAAAGTAGGAGCCATAAAAACACTTGACAAACTTGATCAAAAATTTAAAACTTTTGATCCTCAATAGACACAAAGAAAATAAAGCAGAGCACAGACTAGGAGAAAGTATTCAAAACACACGTATCAGACAACTCGAATCCAAAACATATATTTTTTAAAAAGCCAATAAGACAATCTCCTTTTTTTTAAATGGGAAAAAAGATTTGGCCAGATGCTTCATAAAAGATATATGAATGGCCAGTAAGTTCATTGGAAAATGCTCAAAATTATTAACAATCAGGAAAATGCAAATTAAGATCACAATCAGATACCTCTAGAATGGCTAAAATTCAAGACTGAGAATGTGAAGCAACTGGAACTCTCATATACTGCTGGTGGGAATGCAGTGGCACCTCGGAAGAGTTTCGTAAAAAGTTAAACATACACCTGCTATACAGCCACTGTTAGATTTTTACACAAGAGAAGTGAAATATATGTCCACACAAAGACTTGCACACTGACATCCATCATAGCCTTGCTTGAAACAGTCAAAACAACAAAAGGGAAACAACCGAAATGTTCCTTAAGAAGTGAATGGATGAACTGTGGCATAGCTACGCAATTGAGTACTACTCAGCAATATTAAGGAACAAACTTGATATGAACAATAAGAATGAATCTTATTGTTCATATCAATATGCTAAGTAAAAGAAGCCAGACGAAAAAGAGTACAGACTGTTTGATTATAAGGACAATAGAATTCCAGAAAGCACAAACTGCTCAATAATGACAGGGAGCAAATCAGTGGCTATCGGGGATGGGGGTGGAGGAAGGATGAATGACAAGTGGGTGATGGAAATTAAATGCCACCTTGATTTTGGTAATGGTTTCACAAGTGCGTGTGTATGTGTTAGAGCTCATAAAATAGTACACTTTAAATATTTGAGGTTTATTGCATGTTACTTATGCTTGGTGAAGTCCTTTAAATGGGATGGGGGAGGGTGGGTCTGATGGAAGGAAAGCAACCCCACCTCTACAGTAAAAAGATTTGACACGTGCTCTGGAGGAAACCTAGGGAGAAGTGATATGGTGCTTTGCTTTCATATTTATCTACTTAGTATCTGCTTCTTCCCTAGGGTGGGGAGGGGCGAAGGTGGAGCAATGTCTAGTGCCAACCAGCTGCGGTGTTCAGGCTCCTTCTAGTGCTCTCGCCTGCTAAGCTGGGGTGGGCACAGGGAAGACCCTTCCCCGGGGCATGGGGAGCAGGCAGGGCTGGTTTCAACGGCAATCCGCCATAGGGTCCCGCGCTCACAAGCGGTCCCGCTTGGAATTTAATGCTCTGCAGTCACCATATGAAATTCTTAATCATTTTTTCTTCGAATTAGTGTTTTGTAAGTGAAGCGCAATAACATAGTGGATGCTCGAGAGCTTGGACTCTTGTCTCACTCCGGTCGCGTCTCCTGCGTCTTCCTGGGACGCGTTCTGGACCCCCCCCTCCCCCCACCCGGCGAACGCCGCTGCCCTCCGCCCTGGGCAGTGGCCGGCCACGGATGTGGGGGCGGCGCAGGCCTGGGTGCACAGCCAAGGGACCTCGTCGCAGCGCCGGGTCGCCTAAGAGAGTCAGCCTTTGCCCCGCCAGCGTCCCTGTGCCCAAGTCAGCGCAATATTAACTAGCAAATAAACCCCGTCGAGAAAGGTGGACAGAAAGACCACAGGAGAAAGAGAAAGGCTTTTTCCTGCTTTTTGAACACGGGCCCCCGCGTTTTCATTTTGCACTGGGTTGCGCAGATTCTGTGGGCGGCACCGACCGCAGGCAGCCGGCTGGAGAGCGCTCGCGGCCCCACTGCCTCGCCTAGTGCCGGGGCTGCTACAGCTGTGAATGGAACGCAAGCAGAGGAGCTGGTTTTGCTCCCAAAAGCGTCCAACAAAAATTTGGCTCCATTCGCCCTGCTTGGGAGTGACAAAGGCCCAAGCTTTGTCATGAAAAGCCGGAAACGGAGGGCAGCTTTGCTCTCCAGAGCAGGGAATGTGTCTGGGTAGAAGCAAGGAAAGTTCCTGCCCGCCTCAGATTTTCTTCTGGATACAGACTGCCCTGTTCTTTGACTTCTTCTCCAGTGTGGAATAAGGCTGAGGGTCTCATTTTGGTGGAAAAAGTAACCATGACAACAGCCACATCGTGGAGAGCATAGTAAAATGTGTAAAGCTCGCTGGCAATGCCTTCCCTTCCAGATTGAAAGCTCCTAGTCAGACAACGACTCAACTGCGCCAAAAGAGCGGAAGGGAAGACCAGACCAGGGAAAGCTTCCCGTGCCCTGCCCTGGGGCCTTCCACAGATTAGGGGACCTCCGTGATTTGTCAGCTCTTTGCCTCCAGCTTTCTCACAGGGTCCGGGGCTGCTTTCGAGAGCTTATACCAAAAGGGCAAGAGCAGAGATGAGCTGTTTTTAGGAAACATGTGTTACGAATGGAGTAAACTCGGAATTTCAAAATAAAAATAAACTTGGAAAGTTCCATTAAAAGGCTTAGGGACGGATAGAAATTGTGCACGAGTCCTTGACTCCGAGGGTTGAAGAAGGACTGGCAGAAGCTTGTCCACCTTCGTCTAGGTGAGGAAGGAGGGATGTGCTTCTCTTCCTGCCACGGGGGAGGCTTCCCACTCAGTCCTCCTTCCATAGGCAGGACGAAGCAATCGCATCTTTAGGGGGCACTGGTTGGAAAGAGAGACAGGTGGCCTGGGCTCCAAACTCTGTCACTAATTAGCTGTGAGACCTTGGGTACATAGTTTAACCTCTTAGGATGCTCCAGCGCTTGCCCTGCTCTGTCCGTGGAGATGCAAGTGCCTCGCAAGGAGAGGAATGTGTCATGTACATAATGTGATGTGTAGGCACACATCCTCATGTGTTCATTTCTCTTTGCTCTTCTCCCAGCCTGGCAGAGAAGGGTTGATTGGATCTGGAAGCTTTTTGTGAGGTGAGAGCAAAATCTTTCCTCCGCTGGCTCTGGGCTGCACAGCTAGGGAGACTTTGGGAGAGAACTGAAGCTTCCTTTACCTTTGTGCAAAGGAAGCCAGCCATTTCCCTCAAGGTTGGCGGAAGCTAGATTTGCTATGATTCTGGAGCTATCACTAGATTTATCAAGACCAGGCATATCCTCTAGCCTGTAGCCTGACTGGCTCAGTGGGCATCCGGGGATCTGAATGAAGCTCAAACAGCTAAAAAGGACAGTCAGATAACAACCAGAGTATAATAAACTGTGGGGGAATGGTTGGCACTGAGGAGAGCAGAGAGCCCCTGCCCTGCGGAAAGAGGGCAGTCCTTGCTTGGGGACAGCTGGTTGTTGCTACAAGGTAATGTGATTCCTCTGGAGCCAGATCTGATTTTTTTATTAAAAGAGGCCTGAAATCTGCACTTTTAAAATTTAAGGTATCCAAAATTTTAAATAAAGACAACGAAAGCAAATATAAAACTCAGTATAAGCCAAAAGAAGACAGGTGAGCAGGTTGAGTGGGTGAATGATAGGAAACTGCAGTAGGGACTGGGAAATCTGAGAGCAATGCGCTTTTGCCCGGGTCCCCACAGAGAGCCCTGACAGGAGCACCCCACCTCCCTCAGCCTCTCTTCCTCCCTCCAGGCTGAGGAGACTTTCTGTCTGTCCCCATCCCTTTTGTTCAAGCCATTGTTGTGGCCAATCCTTGCCTAACCTTTATAGGATCTGGATTTTGAAACTCAAAATATTTATTTTTTTCCATCTGCTTTCTGCTTCCCTTAGGCAATGAAAAATGCTCAGCTGACTTAATGTGGGGAGGGAATAAAGAGTAAACAGGTCAACATCTTAGAGGGAAGGGAGGACATGGAATGCTGTCTGACCTGCCCGCAGGCCAGGGGAGGTGGGATCCAGGATGGGAGGCTATACTGGGTGGATAAATGCCAAATGCCACACACATAGCCTTGGGGGCCCAAATGGGGCAGTGTGCTTGGGAAGTTAGGCCCAGTTTGATAGAGCTGGGCAGAGTGCAGGGCAAGTGGCAGGGGATGAGACTGGAAAGGTGGGTGAAATAGGATTTACGTAACATAAGAAAGTGTGATTGGCTCAAATGTCTGATTACTTATGTGTCTTTTTTTGTAAAACTGGTGGCCCGACCCTACATTGGTTTCGTATAATTTAACATCTGTGCACTTTGAAGTGACATACATTCAAGAACCTTCAGAGTCTCAGAAACCATGACCTGGAAACCACATCTATCCTAATTTGGGGATGGTCTTGATCTCTATGAAGTATCCAAACTGATACTGATTGGACTCATTTGAGGATATCAAGTAACATCAGACTTCACTGAGAGGTGTGCCACAGCTGTAACCAAGCGACTGCTACTACTTTCTGCCTGCACCCACCCCAGTTCCTGTTCCCTGTTTCCCCAGCTCCATCCAGCTCTTCTTGTTCCCCGGTGATCCTTCCAACTCTATATCTCTTTACTATATTGGGGCTGGCCCCTGAAGACTCCATTTTTTCCTCCTGCCCTTCATTTTCAATAATAAATTCTACAATTTCAGTGCTGGGAGCTGGTGTTGGTGTCTTCCAGGCAACTCACTGCTGTCCCTTGACCATTACTCTTTCTTTCTGAAAGACTGAAATCTCCTGTAAGGTTCACACTATCCACCAATTCAGCCTGTCTCCCCTACTAACCAAAGGCTTTGGTATCTTTCTCCGGGTCTTACCCTCTCCCCTGACTCCTGCCATCATTCTAAGTAACTGAATGTCCTTGTGGCTGATCCAACCAGTGCCCTGACTGCCCAGTTCCATGATGACTGCACCTTCAGTGATGTTATTTGCCCTTTCACCTCAGCACACTCACATGGCCACAGCAGTGACCCTGTCATCATCAGAAACTGTGCCTCCTCTGAAATCTCATTCTCTTGCCACCACCCTCTAGCTCCCTTGCTCAAGTCCCTTCTCTACAGCAGTTCTCCAGCCCCAGTGAGATTTCCAAGCCAATGGTCCCTCCACTTTGCCTATGTCCATAAATTTCCTCCTATCTTCATTTTCTTTTGTATCTAGCTCAGAGGCCATGGTTCTTCCTATAGTGTCCTAAAAATACCACTAAATCCTTTATTGACCTCTCAGTTGTTCCCAGATTTATTCATGCCTGTTGCCTGAACAGATCAGAATTACTGGAGAATGTGACACAACTGGGCATTTTGGCTGCTTCATGCTCTCCAAACTCAGCTGGGACCTCCACACTTCCTGGCAGGTTTACTATGCTTTTCTAGAAGCTCCCTCCATGTTCACAATCACAATTTCATTTCTTCCTCTCAGAGTTGGAATGCTTGCAAACCTTTTATTCCCAGAGAAGCAGCCTGGGAGGATTGGATGGGTCCATTGGATTTGCTCCTGTCCTCTCCTCTTATCGCCACCTCCAGCAAAGGACAGTCCCTCCACAAGTGCCTGGATCCCATGCCTTCCTCCCTGGTCAGGGCTCTTGTTCCGTCAGCTATACCCTCTCTTTTCCAAATCTTTGACCTCTTCCTCACTACTGGATTTTTCCCTTCAGCACTCAAACATATGAGAGCATCCACCCTCACAAACAAAGCTAAGCAAGTGAAAACTTCCCTAACTCCACACCTCTGTCAAGCTATCACCAATTCTGTCTATTCTCCTTTTACAGCCATGCTTTTTGACTATTATGCATAGGCACTGCCTCTACTTTATCTCCTTCTCTCCTTTCCATTCTGGTTTCCTGCTTTCTGCTTCCTGCTTCATTGCAGAAACTGCTCTTGCCGTGGTCACCAGTCACTCCCTTGCTTTATCCAGTGTCAGTGTTCTGCCTGCATCTGACTTGACCACTCAGCAACACTTCATACAGTTAACCATATCTTCCTTCTTGAAACACTCTCTCCTCGACTTCAGTGATAAAACAGGATTTTTGTTTGTTTGTTTGTTTTATTTGTACCTTATGACAGTTCTTTCTGAGGATTTTTTGTCTGTTCCTTTTCCTACCAAATTCTAAATTCTTGAGTTCTTTGGGAGCTCATCACACAACATATTCTCCCTTGCAATTTCAACTTCTCTCAAGACCTTAAATACCATCTCTACAGTGGCCAAAGTTAGGTCCCTGGTTTAATCTTTGCTGAAATCTTAACTTTTCCATCACAGAACTGAAATTAAGTACTTACTTGGGTGATTATCTGTATTTTGCTTGTCTCGACTCCTAGACTATAAGCTCCAGGAGTGCAAGCAATGTCTTTTTTTTTTTTATTCACGACTTCCATAATCCATTGAGTCAGCTTCAATGTCAACTTCTACCCAATGGGTTCATGCTCTGTCTGCCACAGGCCAAAGCAAGTATCATGAAATTTTCTAAGAGCTAGGACATGTCATTGAAGCCTTTTCTTCAAATTTAAGTGTGCAGTTATATTTTCTTTATTGCAGAACAGGAAGTCAAGTAGTTTCTTTTGCCAGAAATGGGGAAATCTTATATTAATAACCCTAGCACTAGGAGAGTGAGAAGTCTTCAAGTCTGTGAGTCCAGGCACGACATAGCAAACTCCATAGATTTTGGAAGGCTAACTGTCAGCAGTAGGGAAGAAGAATTGGTAGGAGGAGAGAATAGGGGCAGGGTTATTTGTTGTGATTCTGTTTCAGGGGAGGGCTGATGAATGCCTTTGCTCATGGATGGCCTTGAGAATAGAGAGGTGCTGAGACCACCTTAGTTGGGGAGACCCTAACCCAGTGGCGCTAGAGGAATTAAAGACACACACACAGAAATATAGAATGTGGAGTGGGAAATCAGGGGTCTCACAGCCTTCAGAGCTGAGAGCCCTGAACAGAGATTTACCCACATATTTATTGACAGCAAGCCAGTGATAAATATTGTTTCTATAGAATATAGATTTACTAAAAGTATTCCTTATGGGAAACAAACGGATGGGCTCCAGCTAGTTATCTGCAGCAGGAACATGTCCTTAAGGCACAGATCGCTCATGCTATTGTTTGTAGCTTAGGAACGCCTTTAAGTGGTTTTCCACCCTGGGTGGGCCAGGTGTTCCTTGCCCTCATTCTGGTAAACCCACAACCTTCAGTGTGGGCGTTATTGCCATCAGGAGCATGTCACAATGCTGCAGAGATTTTGTTTATGACCAGTTTTGGGGCCAGTTTATGGCCAGATTTGGGGGCCTGTTCCCAACAGAGGGGAAAGGAGAGACTTTCAGAGATGAAATAACAACTGATTGGGGGTGAGATGGTGGGCAGTGAGAGGTGGCCCAGAACCTGAAGACTCTACTGCTTCAACCATCATCCTCTCCAATGGGCCCTCACATGCATGCTGCTCTTACTCCCTGGGAGGACCTGCCCCACCCTTCTCTCCTTGTAATTCTATTTCTCCACCATGACCTCTATGAAACTCGCCTTGACTACTCCTGGGAAAGTAACTCTTTCTTTCCTCTTTACCCCAACAGCAGTTGTCAAATGGTCAGTTTTATTTCCAGTTGTATGCAACACGAGTGCCCGTGCAGTTAGCTATATCAAGGCATTGTGCCATCTGTAATGAAATGGCTAAAAAAACCCATACATTTGAAGAAACACACTTGCTTTCTTTATTTCCTTGACTTGCAATTAGTATTAACTGACCAAAAGCATTATCTTCCTCTTTTTGCTTTTTTGTGAAGTTTTGGTAGGTCGTGTTAATAATACCCATTACTAATTTCTCTGATAAGATTATAGAATTCTAAGGTCTTGGATGATATTGGCCTGCTCCTTCTGTTATGGGTGGGTCTTTGTTCTTAGAGATCCCAAGATGGGGTGAGCCACTTCCAAGATGGCAGCAAGGCTTTCGTTCTCTGACCTGGGGTTCTTGGCCTCACAGATTCCAAGGAATGGAACCTTGGGCCATGCGGTGAGTGTTATAGCTCTATTAGAAGCCATGGGTCACGGAAGAGAACCGTGGAACCCAGCGACTAGTGTTCAGCTCGATTAGGATGAACCCGGGCACTTAGCCATGCAGGAACAATGGCAAGCCTCTAGACCGATCGGGAGCAGTGATGGGTGCCTCGCTGGATAGGAAGGACAGTGGACATCCTGCCAGATCCGGAGGGGTGGGAGTCAACGGCAGGTCTGTGATAGTGGCATTCAGCAGTGGTGGACTGTGAGTGAAAGCTCAGCTCGAGCCGGAACAAACACAGACCAGAAGAGTGTGCAGCTGCAAGATTTAATAGAGTGAAAACATGGCTCCCATACAAGGGGAGGGGACCCAGAGGGGGTTGCCCATGCCTGGCTCAAATGTCTGGGGTTTATAGCCCGATCATTGTCCCTCCCCCTGTGCTCTCAGATGATATATGATTTGACTATTTCTTTACCTCTTGCTTTTAGCTTAATTTGTATTTTAGTGAGCCCTCTTTACTACCCAATTGGCCCAGTGTGAGCTGAGATACAAGCCCCATGTTTAAAGGTAGGTGCGGTCACCTTCTCCAGCTAGGGTTTAAGAATTCTTAGTCGGCCTAGGAAATCCATCTAGTCCTGTCTCTTACTTCCTTTGATTTTGAAGTAAACAATCTCTTAACTTTGGGATAGCCTGAGACACCACCTCTGACTAAATGACTCAATATCCTGAAAACCCATGGTAATTGTGCTCCAGCTCAGCTGGTTCCAATTAACCTCTTTCCAAGCTATCTGTGTGGGCCTGCTTTAGCCTTTTAAAAGGAACCAGACGTTGTTAGTCACAATGGATGCATATGATAGCATAGTTTACCTCAGATATGCTGTGGGTTAGCTTCTATAGGCTTCCTTGTATTTAATGCTTTCCCTGACTTCACATTTAATGCTTTTCCAAAAATTTCCCAAACTAAGGCTTCAGCAGCCCTTTAGGACCAGTATTTCTGGGAAAACACTCAAAATACATCTGAATCTGTGTGTAATATCATCACCTACAGCATGCTACCATCTAGTTTTAGCAAAATCCTAGTGATTCCACAGACAAGAAAGATTGCCTCACTGGGAGACAGCTGCTGATTCCTGTTTCCCTTCACTGTTCTACTTTGATAATTTGCATATGCCTTTCCTGCAGCATTTTATCACATAAAGCTTTGCTGTTTTTATCTATGTTCGTGTCTTTCTCTCTAGTTGTATCACTAAAGGCAAAAACAATATTCATTTAGTGTTCTTCTTACCTGTCCTCTTCTCCCCCAGTACTGGAATCCTAACACCATGCATTACACTTTTTTGGTGTTCAGGGTTCTAGGAAAGCTGATAAATGGATGAAGCATAAATGTAATTTGGGGCAATTTTTTCACAAAATGTGTCACCCATCTTTGTCTTCTCTCTGCCCACTCATACTGGCTTTCTGTGGCTTCTCCCCATCTGTCTAGCATTTCTCTCCACCTCTGAAGAATGTCAGTCTGGTGCAGCCCTGGCACCTGCACCATCACTCCCTCTTTGGACTCATTGTTAAAGATGTTGAGGAAGGCTAGTTCCAAGGTTTACCCTTTGCATTTGGAGAACTGTCTTACCATGCCTGGTTTCTTCAGCCCTGATAAGACTATGCCATCTTCACCCTCCCTTCTCCCGACCCTTCCCTGGCCACCTCAACCAACCTATGTCAACTCAACAAGAAAAGCTTACAAAGTCTTCCTTGGCAAAAGAGCTGATTGACTTGGAGCCAAAGGAAGCTAGGTGCAGTGTCCAATTCACTCCCCCAAATCCCCCTTGAAACTGGAGAATTGAACACAATGTGGTCTCTGGGTTCTTTTGTTATACCATGTTTTCTTGCACATAGACAGAATAATGTGGTTGTTACAATTATTTATAAATGTAGTGTATGCCAGAAACTGATCACTGTGTGTAACAGATACACCATTATTTTTCAAGGAAAAAAAAATATTTTGGGCTTTGGTGATTACTAGACAGATGTCCTTGGTGATAATAATCACAGTAAGTCCCAACTCTACCCAGTACTTCACAATTCTCTCACTGCTTTCACTACTTGTTGTCTCCTGTGATGACGTATCATGTCCTGAACGGTGGGAGGGCGGGGATCATTAGTCTCATTTTACAGATGCGCAATCTGGAACTGGGAGAGGGATTTCCTGATTTGCCTAAACAGCTACAGTTTGTCAATGACGGTGGGGGGATGGGGGCAACACTGAACCTCCAACTTCCTAAGACTCTCCCACTTTCTCAAGCTTTTGTCAAATGTGTCATGAGCGGCATTCACTTTGGTCAACTTTGGTTCCTTGGATATTTAGTCATCCACTTATGCTGGCTCCCCATTTTTTTGGATTTAAACTCTTCTAATCAAATAAATCAGATTTACATTTTAAAAAGAAAGTCTTATCTAAAAGACTCCTTAGTTTTTGTAAATCTTTTGTAAAATTGGTAAATAATTTCAACAGACCTTACCTTAGAATTTCAGGCAATAGGTACATATCATACACCTCTTAGTTCTTCCAGACTGGTCCAGGGGTTGGAGATGGGAGGGAATAGATGGGGGAAGGAATGTGGGGCAGGGGGCCTGGACTGTAGTCCAAGCTCTGCTGAAAGAAGGCCTTCTCCAAAGTGGACCCTCCTGAAGGCAGAGGCTCGTCTAGAACACATAAATGTGCACCATTGGCTAGTAGGGGTCCTGCTGGAACAAGGCTGAGGCACATACAGGATAGTTTATAAGAGAGTCAGGTCGCATGCATAAAAATTAAACAAGCACGTGGGCTTTGTTGGAATAAAGATATGCTAGAAATGTCACCAAGGATATATACCAAGTGCCGAATGCAGTCATGTACAATGAAGGAGAGCAGTGGTAGGAGAGGTGTCGGCAGGCTGGGGAGGACGACAAGCGCTGTGGGCTAGGAACTGTGATTTGGAAGTATGCAACCCAAACTAAAAGGAGAGAAAATGGTCCCAGCCACTGGCAGCATCCCAGAGTCCTACCTACTGCCTCCGGTCCTTTGCAAGTAGGTAGGATATAAATATAATGTTAGCTACCCAGCACAAAAGAGAGGGGAGAAAAGAAAGCAAGAGGCAGTCAAGAGGACAGAGCCTAGTTCTGAGTCCTATTTTACCACTCAATCCCTGGGTGACCTTGAGCAAGTTGCTTCTATTCTGGACTTCTATGGTAACAGCTACCTCACAGAGTCGATATGAGGATTAAATGAGACTATTGGCTAAAAGGTGCTTAGAATAGTGCCTAGCACAGAGTAAGCTCTTAATAACTCTTAGCTATTATTATGATAATACATGCATAGAAATATATGCACACATGTACATTTACCAGTATGTACACATTTGCACACACAAAATGCCCGTTGCGATCTGCAAGTAGTACTAGGATCCATAAACTGAAAGTTATTATATTCCACAGGGCACCTTGAAAAGTCAGGGGTAAAAAAAACTTGACCTTCATGTGTTGTTGCTGTTTTTAAGTGGCTCAGCACTTTGAAATAACATTTGGAGGAAAGCATTGCAATGGAAGCAGTGCTGTGTGGGATTGATCTTGGGGACCTGGGCTCAGGCACTGGAGCACAATGTCCAGGAAGCCAAGGCCTGTTTGGATTCCTTACACCATGACATGGAGGCAAAGCTCCTCTTGGCTGCCAACCCAAGAGCCCACAGTCCTGTGAGCTTCACCCCTCCTAGGGGTGTTTGTGGTCTGGGCCCTTGAGGTTGTGGGAGACCAATTTGATTGCTAAGGGAAAATCCCAGAATGGCTCTTCTTGTCCTTACTGAATCACTACCCTTCACCTTGCTGTGTCCTGCCCCAGCCTGGAGGGCCGACCTAGGCCTGCTATTACTTCCAGCCCAGAAGTGTAGCAAATTGGGGCCATGACCACAAGGTTTACACTTGGTTACCTGGTGAAATATGAACTCTTGGGCAAGTTACCTAATATTGCCAAGCCACATCTGTAAAGTGGATATGAGAATAGAATCTACTTTATGGGTCTGATTGTGAGGTTTAGATGTAATGGGGTGAAGTTTGGCACTCAATAAAAGGTAGCCGTGCTCATTCTTACTAGCAGCAACAAGGACAGTACTGATGCTGCAGGCAGAGAGAAAGGGGGTGGCTGCTGCCTAAAGCACCCTTGCCACTCACATGTAATTAGGTGACGATACAATTTATTATCCAAAAGGGGACACTTAAGATTGAAGGGGGTGCAATTAATAATGGTGCCAGAACAACAGACATAAATTAGGACAGTCTTAGGCAGACTTGCCCATGATTCCTTACCCACTGCCCACCCATCATCTGACTACACCTCTTTCTTGAAAGCATAGTTCTCAGTGGGATATTTTTCTTCTCCCTGATCGCTTTGTTTTTTGAAGGGTATGATTCTGCTATTAACATTAGCTATCACTTACTGAGGAGCAAACATGTGTTAGCTATTGTGTTAGGTGTTTTATGGAAATGAGCTCTAAAATCCTTGCAGCAACCTTGGGAGGCAGGTGCTACCTCCATTACTCGGTTGTAGAATGTGAGGCTCAGGGAGGTTAAGTCACTTGCCCAGCCAAGGTTACAGGTCTATTAAATGGTATATTTGGCATTTACCACTCACCATTTTAACAGCATTTTATTGGCCTTTGCAGGCCAGAATCTTTAGCAGTGATCCCAGAATGACTTACAGGACCCCCACTCCCACCCCTCCCCTGCTGCACTCATGGGGTAGGTGTCAGGGTGTATATCTTCCTGTCATACATCCACCAGTTCCCCAACTCTCAGGTCAGAGCAGTGGGCTGAATAACGATTGGCTGACCTCAGATTTCTGCAGAAATGGAAGCTTCTTAAATATAGGTTGTGAAATCTGGTTTGAGTTTCTTTGTAAAAGGAATCTTGTATAGTTTTCATAACTCCTAAAGATTGTATAGCTAAGCCTGCTGAATAATTTATCCTTATTTTTTCCATTTCAGATATTCCCAGGGTTGGGCTGGCGGGGGAGGTGGTGTTGAAGAGCAGGATCTTTAGAGCCCATGCTGCTTATTAATATGCTGTACAGACATGCTTCTTCCAGGAATACCCACTTCTGATTCTGCTGTGGTGATAACGATACATTACCTTGCCCATTAAGTGTTTGTTGGTGGAAAACATTAACTCTAAATGTCTGGTTCCATGTGAGCAAAGCTAGGGCTCCTGTAAAACTGGGCAACGATACTCTGAATTCAACTGAACTGTTTGGGCAACTTTGTCACTTCTGGGGCCATCATTTTCAGGATAGTTTCCACAGTATGAGAAAAGGATTGCTTCCTGTAGTACTGGCACGAGTGTGAAAAGAGAGCTCTTTAGCAAACACATTGTTTATCCACCCTTAAAAAGCTTGTCATCCCCAGGGTGCTTGTCCAGAAGCAATCTCATTACTTAAATCATCCTAGCATGTGGAAAAACTCCCCGAGTCCCCCACCTGCCCCGCCTACTGATTTCTCAGGACCACTGATAACAGCTTTCATGTGGAATTTGGGATTAATATCAAGCAAGCCACAGATTTTGTCTCCACTGGACTTGGGCCTCAGGGACAGTTTGCATTCCAGGTGTTAAGGGCTTCCTACTTTCAACAGTGGTGCTGATCCCAGTTCTGAGGAATGGAACGTCAGAGAGCCTCCCCTCCTCAGCCACTTGTAAGCATAACAAACTGAAAATGTAATCTGCTTTCAAATATTCTGTTGAGTAAAGATTCCTTTGAATTACTTTAACTGGGTTTTTGTAGAGACAAGGGACCATTCTCTGTTTCCCATGTCATAAATGACTTTAATGAGGAATGGTGAAAACATCAATTAGGGCAAGCCCACCTGTACTGGGGCTACCCTCCCTTCAACTCCCCATACCCTGTTGGGTAGAAACCATGTGGGAATTTACCGCTCAGCTATTCCAGAGACCCTTAGAACAAATAGCATTTGCTCCCAATTACTGAATCATGCGGACTTCCTACTTTTGGTAAGAACATTGCCTTCCTCACCATCAGGGCCTTTGAACACACTGTTCTCTCTCCCTGGAGTAAGTCACCCCTTTGCCATTTCTTCTCCTGGCAAATACTCACTCACCCTTAAGACTCAGCTTAAGGGAGCACATGACCGTGTTTGGGGTTCTGGAGGGTTTTCTGTTACATCCTCCCATAGGACCCCACAGATCCCTTTGATCCATCTTGTCTCATTTTTCCTGTTAGCCAACTGACTAACAGGAAATTTCAGCCACAAATGAGCACATACTAAGTAATCACTGTGCATTTGAGGAATGCCAGCACCTTGAAAGGAAGCCACAAGTTGTAAACAGAGTTTATACCAGAGGAGACTTACTGATCATTCAAAACATTCAATATATTCAAGTATATATTGAATTGTTTGTTAGCATCAGAGACACAAGCAGATATTGCATCCATAAGAACATAAACAGATAATGGACATTACTATTTTGATTTTTGAAATAAAAATATGAATGGACAGCCTGAAAGGACAAACAGATGACAAACTGAATTGAGAGAGTCAATCAGGGAATTATCCCAGAATGTAGCACAAAGAGAAAAGAGATGAAAAATATGAGAAAACAGGCAAGAAGTAAGAAGGATGGATCCATGAGACTGAATGTTTGTCTAATAGGTATTCTAAGAAGCCAAAATGGTAAAAATGGAGGGGGGTGGCGACACAGTCAAATATTAAGGAAGAACTGAAGACTGCTTGAAGTCTCAGACGTAAGAAGTCACAGATATCTCACTGGGGCCAATCCTTCAATCAGTTGCTGAAGGTAGACTTAATTTGGAAAGCAGTCAAAGGTCATTTGCAACCAAGTGTGATAGAAGAGATGGATAATCAAACTTAGTTCTTGTCGACAATTAGTTGTAAGTTAAATTAGATGAACATTTTTAAAATTATTTGCAAGGCTCATAATAGACTTCTGAAGATGCCTGCCTCTGCCATCAGCACCCATAGGGAGTTTAGTGAGTTGAGTTTGCTCTGTCTTTCTCAAAACCTCCTCTAGTTTCCTTGTATCACCGAATGGGAGGTCATGAACAAATTAGAAACCTGGGGTCAACTAAGAGAGCACTGCCTCTCCTGTATCCTCCCTCATCAACTGCCTTTCTACTTGTAGTTCCACAATAGATATTATTGCTTCCTAACACAAATCTAGCCTCTTCATTCTTGTTATCCCCCAACTGCTGTATGTACTCCTACCTCCAGAATTGCAAATACCTCTCCTCTACTTGCCATCAAAATCTCAACCACATTTCAAGGCCCAGAACATGTCACATCATTCACATGAAGCCTCCTTTGGTCTGTATGCTAATATCTCTTTGTACTTGTCAACAGCACCAAGCTTCTTAGTTTTTCTCTCCCAGTAGACTGCAGGCTTCCCTAGAGCTGAGAGTGTGCCAAACATTTTCTTAATGATCATTAGGAACTGCTCCAGGTACATGTTAACATGAAAATATCCCAGGAGGGAGAACAAGTTAAAGGATTAGCCCCTGGATACAAATTATTTTGATAAGGTAATATCCTCTGCCTGGGCAGAGCATAGTAGGTGGATAGAAAATGTGGGGAAATTACACAAAAAAAGAAGTGTGGGTGGGAAGGGGCACTGGAGGCAAATGTTGAGAATCCCACAAGTGTGTTCAGTGACCTCGTGGCTCTCACATGATCCCCCAATATAGCTGTGACAAGAGGGATGTATTGGGAGCTACAAGACTACCCCACTCCCCAACCTGCTGCATGTTCTCAAGACAGATATAGTGAGCTGTTCAAAGGCATACAGCTCTTTAGGGACCCCTGAGGGTACAACTCCAGTCCAAACTGTTCCTTCCAGCTATTCCAGGGACTGTCCATTGTTACTTCTGCTCTTGCTGGAGATGGAATCACAATAAGTTTATCGAGGTTTTACCATATGCTAGACACCTGATAAGGCCCTAACAGGCTTTATCTTGTTTCTTCCTCCTAGTAACCACATCAAGAATTACCGCTGTTTCCCCCATGTTTTTCTAATGAAGAAACTAAGCAGAGGTCTAGCAGTGGACACAGTGATAGAGGGTCTCCCTGGACCCAGGAAAGTGAGTGGTGTGGGGAGGGATGCAGAAGCAGCTTTGAGTTTCCCCCTGCCAATTCGTTTCTCATTCCCTCTACCTGCAATGCCCTTCCTCAGCTTGGTGTCTTGCAGAGTAATGCTTCTCCTTCAAATCCTGCTTGTAAAGCCATGCGTGACCTTCCTAGGGTAGTCACTTTCTTCTCTCTTTTCATAGCTGTTTATGCCTCTGGTTGAACACTTGTGCAATCTGACTTATATTATGATGATATGGGTGGCTCTGTCTTCCCCAGATTAACTCCGTAAGAGCAACAACCTCATGTCCCCATGTCCCTAGAGCATAAAACAGCGGCTAGGACGTTGTAGATTTACTCAGTGTTGGAGGTGAAGACAGTGGCCTCCACATGCGTGCACTCCGTGTGCCCTCCATGCACTGGAACTCTCCTTGGCAGAACCCTGGAGATCCCACGAGCCTTGATGCCCTCTTCAGGGCCACAGTGTGGCCATGGACAGTGTCAGTCTGAGGGCCCACAGATGGGATATCAGGGTACCAATTGTGCCCCTCACTCTCTCCTTAAACCTTTCTCACTGGTTCTGTGGGCCGAAGAATGTAACACCCCATTATCAACTGTAATTTGGGGTCTAGTTAAAATGAAAAATCTTCAAGAGAAATTATATTCACTTATAACCTGGAAACAACTTTCTATTGGTCAGTGAAAGCGGTTTTAATCAGGAAAGAACCTCTGGGACATTGGACAGCTTGAAGCAGAAGGTTGAGAAAGGAACTGGGCCCAGGAGTTGTTCATTTGAGGTCTTTGGATGGGCTTTAGAGGGTCGGGGATCCCAGAATTGTACTGAAAGCTTTGCATGTTGATTCCTGAGTGTGTTTCTCCAGAGCAAGATTCCACCACGTTCACTGGATCCTCAAAATGGGGACTCTAAAAGAAATGAGAAGAGATAGAGAAGGTGACCAAAGTGGGCCACGTGCACCCCAGCCTCCCTGACGTCTCAGTGTTTCTCTGCAAACCTGGGCCTGCGGGCACCACTGGCTGGCCTACGACAACGCGAAAGAAAAGAACCAAGGAAGGCGACAGGGCAAAGGCACAGGGAAGGGCTGGGGGAGGGCAGCTAAGACAAAGGGTAAGAATGCTGGGCAGCAGATACAGAGATAAGAGGGGCCCTGTGACTCAACCCCCTCGTTTTATAGATAAGGAAACGGACGTCCAGAGAGGCTAGGTGGCCCCAACACTCTGGGGTCAGCCAGGGGCTTCCTTGCCAGAGAGTGTCCCTGCTCTAGGACATCTCTATGGCCTCACAGTCTGTTCATTAAACAACAGATAAGCTCTCAAGGAAAGGCCAGCAGTGCTGCTGCTATCTGACTGTTTGGGTGGTAGCTATGGGCCACTGTGTTGCTGGGACTTGGCATTTGGAATCACTGCTAAGATGTGCAGAAGGCAAACATCCCTCTGAGGATATGTGAATGCATCATTCTTTGACAACTCCGGGCCTAAAAGGCTTAAGATGCTAACCATTGGTTCACTTCATTTCACAAACGTTTACTGAGCACTCACTGGGTGTGAGGCACTTGTGGCAGCCTCCAGGGGCTAGATAGAAAAGCGAGATGTGAGTCCTTGCTCTGGAGGAACTTATGTTGTGGGAATATTGACAGACATCCCCTATTTCTGCCGTTACAAGAACTTATCATATCCAGGTAGATGAGCGGAAGGAAGCAAGGCCACTTGGGACTGCAGTGCCATAAATCTTGGATGCCAAGACTCAGGCATGGCTCTGGATCTTGCCACAGAAAGAGGTTCAGGGGGCCTCTCTGGCTGGGGGCACCTGGGCTGCCCTAAGGATTGTGTATCCATTTAGGGACCTTCCGTCTTTACTACCAGAGACAAGGAATCCCACAACTCCATGTGCCACAGAGACCTTAAAGCTGGAGGAACGACAAACACCACCACTGGCACTTGGCTCTGGAGGCTTCCCTTTCACCCACCTCAGTGTCCTGAGGCAGCTTCAGTGCACCCCCTCAGCCAGGGCATAGCAGGCCTGGGAAGTAAGCACATTTCTGAGACTCGTACTCAGCTCATCTGGCCCCAAAGCCTGTTCTTGTGATGTGGTCTCTGGGACTTGTACTCAGCTCATCTGATCCTAAAGCCTGCTCTTGTGCTTTTGTCACTTCTGCCTTTTCCCTCCTCCGGTTAAAAGCCCAATTTTGGCTGGAAAATTCCACTACCTTATCTCCTGTGGGGCCAGGTAACCCATTAGGTCTTATGAAATTGAATTGAAAAGTGAAGTCATGGGAAACCTCTTAGAAAAATGACTGCTGTTGCTGGAACAGTCCCCAACTGGCCCTTTCTGCCTCCTCTGTAAGGCGAGGTCGAACTCCTCATGAAAAAAACTATGGTTTGGGTGTCAGGCAATCCCAATACAATAGGAACTGGAGGATCAACCCCAATTCAACAGGTTCCCCAAATACTGCCCCCACTTTGTCTCATGGCCTGAAATGCCTTAAATAATCAAGAAGTCTTTTAAGACAGTCATTTCTCACTGTTTAAAAAAAACTTCTCTGGGAGACTCTATCAGATGCAGCCCACTGGGAAGACAATAGATTAGGTATCTGAGGAACCAGAGGCACCATCAGACAGGCAAAGAGGCTAGCTGAGATAAGGGCACTCTTGGACTACTCTTGCTTTTGACTGCCAATGTTCCCAAGTCCCAGGCTTGCTGGTAGTCAGCCACTAAGTCATTGTGAAGAAAGGAGTGATTCCACGAACCCACACAGAGCACCTCCTGGGGCAGGTGTTGTGCTGGAAATCATGGGACCTCACAGGTGAGTAAGAAAGTCACAGTCCTGTTTGATGGATGCCCAGGAGCCTTGGGTCTGCACACACATGTGAAATGTGGGTGTTAGCAGCAGGTACCTTTCATACGCCGTCAATAGTCTTCCCTATGTGGGTAGAACCCTAGGGGCTGAGGTCTCCCATTGGTGCCTTCAGGGCTTTTTGCTCATTCCACACAAATGGTCAGTCAGAGACCACAGCAGGGATGGGAACTATAGGGTGGACAAGGCATTTGCCCTGAAGGTAGTCCACACCATGTGTATCTATCTGCATTTTTCCTGTTGGTTCCTATTGTGTCGCTCCTGCTCCAGAACGAGAATGTCCCAGGGAATCACTGGAAGCTTGCTAGGAATAACAACTGGAACCTCAAGTTTCATGACCCCAGTGCCAGGGAATGGAAATCAGATCACTGAATGTGCACATGGGTGAACCTTCCCTGCTTTTAAGTAACCATTGACAAGTGACCTTCCCTGGATGTCATGTAAGTGGTTCATTTTTAAAGGGAGAGAACCATATTATTAGAAGATCACAGCATTTCTTTCCAGTCCTGATACCCTGTGTCTCCTTGATGTAGAAGTTCATGGGCAGCTCTACATGTCTTTCTAGAGAACTGTGGTTCTCATAAGATGTCCTAGCTAGCAGCACCTTCAGCTCGCTTGTCTTACTGCCTCCCATGTCTAGAAAGAAAACTGAATGTCTGAATGTAGTACCCTGCTCAGATAAGGTTCCTAATAAGTGTTTATTGAATGAAACGCTCCAAGGCTCTGATTTATCTAGTGCCTTGGCAGCCAAAATCAATAGTAGTCCAAGACCCATGTCAGAGAGAAAAAGAGGAGGAGTATTTATACCAGGTAAGAGATGGCTCAGGCAAGGAGAAGAAGAAGCAGACTTGTCATGGGAAACCAGTGGGGCAGAACAGGACGAGCAGGGAAACGTGGAGGAGGAAGAACTCAGCAGGTAAGATGTTGTGGTAAAGCAGGAGTCAGACTTTGAGTGGAGAGAACCAAAAAATAAGGCTGGGTCAAGACGAATTTGGGGTGGGGCGTGGTAGCTCATACCTGTAATCCCAGCTCTTTGGGAGGCTGAGGCAGTTGAATCAGCTGAGGTCGGGAGTTCAAGACCAGCCTGACCAATATGGTGATAACCCTGTCTCTGCTAAAAATACAAAAATTAGCCGGACATGGTAGTGGGTGCCTGTAATCCCAGCTACTCAGGAGGCTGAGGCAGGAGAATCCCTTGAACCCAGGAGGTGGAGGTTGCAGTGAGTCAAGATCTCATCACTGCACTCCAACCTGGGTGACAGAGCAAGACTCTGTTAAAAAAAAAAAAAAAAAGATGAATTTGAAACCTTGCAGACAACTGGAAGCAAAGAAGGGTTTTTGGCAGAAGATTGACGTGATGTAAGCTGAGTTAAAAAGCAAATCTGGCAGCAACGTGCAGAAGAGAGTGAAAGAGAAGGTCTGAGAAGAAAGATCTTGGATAGTTTACAATGGGGAATAAAAGCCGAACAAAGCTGGAGATAGTGCAAACTCAAGCAACGGGTTTGTAGCAAGCATGTACGAAGGCCTGGACACTGTTCTAGAAGTGGAATACAGTTGTGAAGGAGAGAGACACACAGATCCCTGTCCTTTGGGAATTCACCTTCTAGAGGGAGAAGAAACAGATGGAAGAATTTGACTTTTCATGAATGAATGCCTCTTTTTGCTCTGTAAGAGGCGTGAGGAAATTTACAAACATACATCCACTCAGAATAATAAAAATAAGTGATTTTACCTATTGCCTTTGACAACATCCTTTCATTAGATAAAATAGTGAGTTCCCTATGGCTGACCTTACAAAGTCACTCAGAGGTAGCTTATGGCCTGGCACCAAAGCATGGCTAGACAAAGGTAGTTGCACGAAGAACACAAGTGACTAGTTCCCAGTTTGTAGCTCCATGAAGGTTGTGATGGTTGATTCAGATACTGAGTAATGGCAGCAAATGGGCTGGAGTCTCGATTGGGCTCATGGAGAGATGGTTTGTTTGGCATCATGCCTGGTCCTTTGAGAGGAAGGCTGTGCTCTAGAATGTGCTGCAGTCCATCCCCCACCCTCCACATTCATGTCACCTGTGTTGCCCTTGAAGACATTAGAGCTTGGGGCTGCCAAAAGAGGACTGAGGGTCTACCAGGAATCCCCAGTAGATTTTTCACAGCAGAGGCTTTTGAGAGCAATTAATATTAGAGAGTTTGAGGTAGGGGTAAGTTTTGGCAAAGAAGGAAACCAGGAATTTGCCTTCAACTGACCACTGAGATATCCTTTGTCATGAATGGAGCAGAGGGTAGGGTTAAGGCCCATTATAAAAATTAACATATAAGCCAGAAGATTAAAAAAATACAGGGATGTATCTTGAGACAGGGACACGACATTATTAAGGACTATGCCTAGAACTTTGTGACTGGATATGGTTAGACTGGGATGGGAAGGGATATGTTAAGAAAGTAAAGGGAAAAGGGAAGTACAAAACACCCAAGATTTTGAAGCTGGATGATAGGGTAATGATGTATAAGAAGGTTAGGGCTCTGATCACTTGAGATCAGGAGTTTGAGACTAGCCTGGCCAACGTAGTGAAACCCCATCCCTACTAAAAATACAAAAATTAACTGGGCATGGTGGTGCGTACCTATCATCCTAGCTGCTGGGGAAGCTGAGGCAAGAGAATCGCTGGAACCTGGGAGGCAGAGGTTGTGGTGAGCTGAGATTGTGTCACCACTGCACTCCAGCCTGGGCAACACAGCAAGACTCTGTCTCAAAAATAAATAAATAAATATAAAAATAAAAAAGTTAGGACAGAGGGAGAAGGTCAGGAGGAGGTTGATGGATTGGGTTTTAGATGTAACTGTGGAGTAATGGTAAAGTATCTGCATAGTGGAGTTCACTAGGCAGTCAGTGCTTCAGAGATGGAGAGGACAGAGGAAAGAAGGGAATCGGGGGAGGTGCCTTCACAGAAGTAAGAGCTTAAGACAGGAAAATAATGAGTTCTGAAAAGGAGAATAAAGCAGAGAGGGCAAACGGTTTAGGCTGGAGAGATGCTCATGGTTTGAGGACTGACAGAGGAATAAGAACAGCTGTAGAGGAATAGAAACAATGAGAGAAACCTGCCACAACCATCATTGGAGAACAGATACAAGAAGGAGGAATGGCCAAATGGGTCCAACACCGCAGAATGAGATCAAGAACAAACATAGATGGGGAAGAGGTACAGATCAGGCAGTAGTCAGGTCATGTGTCAACTTTCAGAGACAGGTTTTAGTGTGATCAGGCAGAAGTCGGGAGATAAGAGGAAATGGGTAGAGAAAAAATGCATTTCTCCAGGAGCTGGGGTGTGAAAGAGGGATGGGCCAGTTTTGCTGGAGAGAATAAGAGGGAGTGCAAGCTTGGCACCCAGCCCTCAGATCCAAGGTGACTGGGCCTGTTTCCCTGCTGGGCCAGTAGCCCCCATGCTAAAAGGTAGGATTTAGCAGGGTCTGAACATGCTAGGCAGAGCTTCTGCAAGGCCAGGGCCTGCCTCCCCTCCCTGTGGCAGGCTAGGGTTAGGGCTTGACCTGTACTAGAGGATCTGGGAGTCCTTCATGGCACTGTAGGACCCTGAATGTGTTCAGACCCCCAGGTCACCAGGACACCTGGGCTCTGCTGTGTCCCCACAGGTTTTTGCCCTGACTCAGGCTGAGGACTTTGAGTGTAGGACCCGCATTTCCTTACGCAGAGGTTGGTGGGGCATTGAATGAAGGTGTTAATAGGCTCCATGTAGCACAGGCACACGGGCCTGGTGCATCAAGTGGCCAGAGTCCCTGCTTGGTGCCAGGAAAACATGGGATACCTGAGCAGGCAGAGACCACTCAGCAAATAATAATGGGGCGACCCAAGAAAATGACCCTCAGAGGGCAGTGGAGACCCAGGCATTTGAGACAGCCTGGCAAATGCATAGCACCTGAGGGCCGTGTGCATGTATGTGTATGTTTGGGGGTGAGAGGAGGGTATTACTAGCCAAGGGGACATATGAACAACCTATGTGCAAGTTCTAGGACCTTCCTATACTCCTGTACCCCTATTTGAAGACTTCTGTTCAATATACCCACGTGGCCCATTAGAATGTTCCACTGAACAGGAAAACCAATGTGCAATCAGGAGAGAATCTCAAAGGACCTTTCCAGCTGTGGCATGCAGAGATCCATAAAGCTTAATCCTTTAAAAGGAATTATTCTAAATAGCCCAGGAGTGAGCATAAATGAATGAAAAGTCCATGAATGTGGGGACTGAATCCTGTAATAGGTAGCAAAACGGCATGATAAAGAGCATGGGCTCTGGAGACAGACCACCTAGGCTCCAATTCCAGCTCTGTCACATGTGAGCTGGGTGCCCTAGGGCAAGCTGCTTAACCTCCCCAGGCCTCAGTTTCTCCATCTGTAAAATGGGGATAATTAGACTTGGCTCTCAGGCTTGTCATGAAGATGAGCGGCTTAATATTTGTAAAGTGCTTAGAACAATAACTGACACATAGCACACGCTTTCTGGGTGTTAAAAAATATTCTTACCCTGTTGGGTTTTTAAGTGATGCTCTTCTCGGGGATCTTTATGACATACTTTTGAGGAAGATGAGAAACCAGGCTTCTTAGCTCTGTTAAACATTTTAGACACACAAACAGTCCTCACTTTGCATGGCAGTATGGGACTGTAAAAATGACCATGCAAGCTAAAACTGTGCAAAGCAATCCTAAAAATCAAGAGAAAAATTACAACTGTTCTGTGACCTTTAAAATTTTTTGTCAAAGCATTAGAAACCCTTACCATAGGTTGTAAGTGTGTAGGGAGACAAGCAAACAAAAATAGTAAAACAAATATTTTAGTACACAGTAATTTGAAACATTAGAAACAATGCAACATTTTAAGTGTTTCTTTGTAAAAATAAACTTATTGAGAGGTTTTTTTTCAAAGTTCTTGCCGCCTTCTCTTTGCATAACTTACGATACTGAGGGAACATCTTTTCTCTGCCAGTGAATTGCCATAGTCCTTTATAAATTTGCATCAGCTTCCAACATCTTATACTCTTTGCTTTCAATGTTGTGAAATACCTTTGAAAGTTCCTATAATGTGAAGATTTTTGCTCGCATCACTTCCTGTGGTACATCTTCATCCTTTTTGTCGCAACCACTTTCCTCATTTATGCTTTGAACAATGGTTTCAGGTTTCATCAATATAAATAGAAACTTTAAGGGTCCTGGCTGTCACAAAGTCACATAGAGCTTACTCAGAATGATGTCAAATTCCACTTTAGAAATTTAAAACCTCAGCCTGTTAAAAATAGCTTGTCATCAACAAAGGAACCAGATGATAACAGACACAAGGCTGACTTTTTAGTCTCAACTTATATATATGAAAAAAACAACCCCAAAACTGCTCAACATAAGCGCAGGCATTTTCAGTGCCCTGCATCCAAGCATTAATGATTATTTAAATGGTAGAATAACATAAAATGATGAAGCAACTGGATAAATTCAACTATGTTGTCGAATTTTTGTAGTTGACGGAAATCAGTCTTTGGACTTTAAGATCTCATGTAGATCAGAGGAGAAATACAATTACATACTCCTTAAGAATCTGATGAAAGTTATGGCCTTTCTCCACCAGAATGTGCACATGAGCCGATACAATGTTATGCAGTGTTTCAAGGAATCCACAGAGCCCTGGATATCCAATTAGAAGCCCTGGCTATGAATCTAGAATTTTATTACTTTATTACTAGGTGAAACCCAGCCCAAGTTCGTTTGAGAGCCACTGCAAGTTCCAAAAACTGTAGGGCATGTCATCTGCCACTGAAAATGCATTTAATGATGACTCACTCTTTCCTCACTATACAAGTTTGTTCAAACTACACCTCTTCAGCTACAAACTACCTACCATCCCTGAAACTCTGTTCTGAGAGTAAAGGGATTACAAAACCTGGCTGAAAATACAGACTCAATAGAATGTTGAAAAACACAACAGAACCAGCACATCAGACTGTAAATTGATTGTCTTGCACAGGATGTTAGCTGCTCTTCGAATGAGGTTCCTGAGTGGCACCTGAGCCTATTGCTGGTGGCATCCTATTCTGCCGTTCTCTTTCTTCCTCCTTCCCCATTCCTTTCTTTCTCTTCTCCCTTTATTCGTCCTCTGCAATTCTTTTTTTCCACACTACCGTTGGCAGGTCCCTAGGGACACTGTTTAATCTGGCCCATGGTACAAGAGATTTTAGATCTTCATTGAAGTCACTAGAGATGGCCTGAGTGAGTCACTTTGAATTTAATAGGCAAACTGATGGAAGGCTCTGAGAAGACCTCGATGCCCAAGAATTGTGTTCTTACTATAGAAACTATTTTGATCAAAAAAGTCATTTTGGTCAAAAAGGGGAGTTGGGGGAATTGCTTTTTTTGTTTTTAAATTGATTTGGCTTCAAGGGAAGAAGATTGCCTAAACAAAACCTGCTGATGAAGTCACAGAATGACTCCACCTCTGGAATGAGCTTTATTTTCTTATATTTTGACAAGAAATTTGGCTTTCAATTGGGAATGCACGTCACTCTACCCACTCAAGGGCAAGATGATAAGGTTCTATCAGACCAAGCGTCTAAAGGAACCTGAGACTCTACCAAGGTCAGAAATGCTGCAATTCAAGCCAAAAGATCTTTCTTGGGCTTCCTTGTTTTGACTTGTAACCATAAATTAGTCTTGCCTGAATGTCTGATCACATTATAAAACAGTGAGTGAATCTGTACTGTGCAGCACCATCTGAAGCAACAGGAGCTGTAGATGAACCTTTAAGGGGATTCTGTAATTTTCTGTCCCTTTGATTTCCACAGGACTCTAAATTGCCCCCTCTGAGGTCAAGGAACACAAGATGGTTTTGGAAATGCTGAACCCGATGCATTATAACATCACCAGCATGGTGCCTGAGGCCATGCCTGCTGCCACCATGCCAATCCTGCTCCTCACTGGCCTTTTTCTCTTGGTGTGGAATTATGAGGGTACATCCTCAATACCAGGTAAGTCAGTTGTTTATTTCCATTTCTAAGGAGATTATTTACTTGGGGTTTTGGTCCATGATGGTAAAGAAAATTTTGCAAAAGGACAAAAAGCACACCTGGTAAGATCTCTGAAGACTATGGCTGTGTTAGCAAATAAGGACTTGGGTGAAAATTTTCAAACCAATTATCTGCACATTTTAAATGAAAGCACTTTAAAAAATCTTAGATAAACCCTTCCAGTCTGCACTGTGCTTTCGTAAAGTGGACTTGGCACAAGTACCTTTAAAACAAGCTCAAGATGGGGTGGAGAAAAGTAAAATTCCAGGGTTTTCTGGTTAACTTTTAAAAATGAGATTGCAAATTTGCTCTGAAGGTGAAAATGTCTCTGGAACGCCTTCTTCACTGCTTTTCTTCTCCCTTTCATTTTGCTTCCTCCATGCCCCCTCTTTGTCTTATATTTATCCCTTCTCTTTATTCCACTCATCATTTTCTCTTATTCTTGGGAAGGTGGTGATAGTGGTCCCCATTTTTCTCCCACTACCTGGCTCCCATAAGGGTCAAATGGGATCCAGGCAGTGGGATAAAAATGCGGACCACTCCAGTACTCTTGGAACATCACACCCCGAGAGAATCTTCAACAAGATCTGTGGGTCAATCAAAAGTGGAGAATAATATAATTATCCAGATAATCCCAATAGAAAACCCCACCCTTCCACCGTTAAAGCTACAGTGATCAGATATCAGATTAATTCAGAATGACCTGAAATTTCAGACTGCTTCTTTAGTTTTCAGTGAAGATGCCTCATTGCAGACACATCTGTTTCCCATTCCATAAGATATCCAATGAGACTCTAAGAGCGTAGTTGTTACACACTGGTAAGTGTGGTGGGCCTCGTCTCAGTGGGATCAGAAGTGGGAGCATGGGGCTGGCACAAAATGCTCTGTCTGGATTCTTTTTAACATGCAGATAATTGCCTGTCTCTCTGCCTGATTCAGCCTGATATTTTAGATTACTTTAACGCCCAGTTTAAAGGAACATTTAGTTAATTTTGTTCTCTGCTCCCTGACAGGGTCAGCTCTGGAGAAGGGAGGCTCAGAGCTAAGGGATGACTGTTTCATCGTCTTTAACTTGAACTTTCTTCCCCAGTGTGGCCCTTCCTCACTGGATTTCTCCTCTCCCAAGGGGACTTCATGGTCAGGGTCAGTGAATGGTCAGGGTGGGGTGAGTACGTAGAGGGGTGGAAAGCCTTCTTTTTCCTCTTCTTCCCTTCATAGGCCCAGGTGCTAAATTCTAATTTGTCTGTATTATCAGAGAATCAGGCCAGGAGAGTCCAGCACTGCCCACACAGCATTGCCCATCCAGTAAGCCACAGGTTCTCAAGCTTTTAAGTCTATGTAAGAACACCCAGCAGGTAGGAGCTTGTTAACATTTCTGTTCCTGGACCCTGCTCCTGACTTTTTGACTCAGGCTCTTCAGGTCTAGAAACATGCATTTTTAAAAAGTTCCCCCGGATGCTTATGCTAATCAGCACTGGTAGAATTTCCTTGGACCCTTGACCAAGGAGGTCAGCCTGTTAGGACAAGCCTGAGAACCAGCAGCCCTGAAGCTCTGGATCAGCAGGAGAGTAGGCAGCATCTCACTCTGTCCACCATTTCTGGGCCAGCGCCATCATGCTGCATCCACTGACAGTCAGATCAAGTAGCACAGTGATTCTCAGCACTGTCTGAGGTAGGGGCTCAGCTGGTTTGGGGCTGCTATTTTTTTAAAAAATCTCCACTCCTGATTTTTTATGAGCAGCCAAGGTTGAGAGCCACAGATATGAGCCTAACTCCTTCATTTGACAGAAGGGGAAACTGAGACCTGGGGAGCTGATCTGCCTTGCCCAGGCAAAACGCTATGACAAGCATGAGAAGCCATGGAGTTCAAACTCCTCATTTTACAAGTGGAGGGTTAAAGCCCAGAGAAGAGAAATGGCTTGTCAGCTCCCCAGCTGGACAGGAAGTGGGAATATAGGGGGGCCACCAGGAACTCCTAAAGCCCAGGTTGATGATCATTTTGCTAGACAGGTAGTTTCTAGTTTCACACTTTCCCTTTGAAAGCAGAAGGTCTAGTTAGAATCCACTAGTAGCACAGACTGTGAGATCCTATGGTTTCTGGTTGGGGGAGGGAAGATAAGAAAATTGGCCTTGTTTGGGGTGGTTTTTGCTGATCAATACTCCTGAGCTCCTGCCAGCTCACTTGAATCAGTGGCTCTCTAGGTTCTTGGTTTTAGAGGTTTGGGGGAAGCGCAGAGTCAGGAAAGCTCAGGACCAGTGAAAGCTAGAGGAACTTACAATGATTTAAAGTCCTTGAGTGAGTTATAATTTACAAAGCAGTTTCATGCCCATTTTCTATGGTGAGGTTGGTGTGTTTGTGTCTGTTTTGTAGGTGGCAAAACTGAGACTCAAAGAGTCACACAACTAGTAAGTGATGAAACTGGGGCTCATATCTAAGCTTCTTCTAGCTGTATTTACTAAGAGGCCCTGTTCTGCTTAGGGGCGGGAGGATGTGTGAAAAGATTAAAGAGATGTGGTTTCTGCCCCGAGGGGATTATATAAATGTAGTAAAGACAGTCAGGGGCACACACATAGGTGGCTGACTTAGTGCCAGGTAGGGGCTATGAAAGTCCTGAGGAAAGGGTCATTCCTGCGGGGGAGGGGGAGGGGCCAGGGTAGTGGGGGGCAGGGTTGGAAGCTTCAGTTCTGAAAAATTGCTCCCAGTCTACTGATCTGGGTCAGGACTCACAGTCACCTGGCACGGGCTGCTCTCCCTTCCCCAAGGACATATAGCCATCCCCAGCTCTGAACAAGGGTCCTCTCCCTCCATATGCCATGCTGTGCCCTGGGTACCGCATCCCAGAGCAGAGAACTGGGGGGAAAAAAAGCATGGCAACTGACATTCCACTTTTTCTTATTAAGATAATGTTTCACAGAAAAGTGCACAGCGCGGTGGTAAATTTGCCATCACAATGCAGCCTGAGAAAGTGGATGTTACCCTTGTTCCAGAAGCTCCTCGCGTGCCTTTGCAATCACTCTCCCTCACTCCAGAGCAAAACACCGTCTTTGATTTTGTGACAGTCACTCCCTTGCTTTTTTTTTCATCATTTTACCACATAATTTCATATCCCAGAGAATACAGGTTAATTTTGCCTTGTTTTAAACGTTTTAGCAGTTAATTCATACATTATGTATTCTTTTATCTTGCTTCTTTTGCTCAATAGTGTGTTTCTAAGATCCATCCACATTGTGGCATGCAGGTGTAGTTCATTTTCATTGCCATAGGGTATTGAGTTATATAAATATCTCATGGTTTAATTGCCAGTTCCACTGTTGAGGGACACTTGAGGTGTCTTTAGTTTGGGGCTATTGTGAACAAGACTGTTCTGAATGTATATGTGCACACAGGTTTCTCTATGGTGTATATGTGTAAGGCGTGGAAAGCAACAGCTTGTTGATTAGGACAGCTGGGGAGAGGTCCCAGCTGTTGGCTCCAAGGAGGCTGTCTCTGTACAAAAATGCAGCAAAGCATTCACTACTCCTTTTAGGGTGTGAAAGAGGCTCCCACAATCACTGCATGCCTAAATAAGCATTCCTAAATCTGAGAAGCAAAGATCAGCTTAATGTGGATACAACCAGAATATTTCCCTAATATTTTACCAAAGTTTCTACCTTCCTCCAGCATTCTTCTCTCCAGCTGGAGGGTGGGTAGAAGCATAAGATATACACATAAATCAAAAGGTCACACTGTGTTAAGATTCTTTTATTTTGTAATTATTTTTCACATACTCTCCTGTCTTGCCCCTAGACTCTGATGGGGACCATTATACTTATAATATCTCCAGTCCCTAATTTGGAGCTAGTGTCTATACCAGTAGTATCTATACCAGTAATTGTTTGTTGGATGAATTAAGCTGATACAGAACTGATTGCTAAAGACTCAAAACTGTGGTTCTCTTCTGGTTAGAACACTAAGGTTCTTAATCTAAGCACAAGGTTCAATCTCCCTTTTTCAGTAGATACGTCCCTCCTGCGTCATAGCTTACATTTGAATGGCAGGTCCCAAATATTAAGATTTTTACATGGCAGGCTGGGTGTGGTGGCACAAGCCTGTAATCCCAAATCCCAGCTACTCAGGAGGCTGAGGCAGAAGAATCGCTTGAACCCAGGAGGCGGAGGTTGCAGTGAGCCGAGATCATGCCACTGCACTCCAGCCTGGGCAACAGAGCCAGACTCTGTCTCAAAAAAAAGGATGGCATTTAAAACTTCATCCTTTATATTAGATACACATGCATAATTAATTTTTAAAATTTATTCAGGAAATATTTATTGAGCATCTACAAAGTGCCAAGCTGTAAATATCCAGTGAGGTAATATTATGCATATATTAATTGATTAAAGGTTAATATATCTAATGACAGTTTAAGGAAATATATATTCAATCAAATCTGCCGTGGAAATCTTTTAAAGAGCTTAATGAAATTATTTTAATACGAAGTCAGTCATCTACTGTATAATGTAGTGTTACTAAAATAATCACAAGATTAACAACCTTAGACCATATTTTGGTTCTATAGGTATCAGCAAACATCTTCTATTTAAAGGGAAAAAAGAGCCGACACTCTTGCTCATATTAACTCAGCTATTGCAAAGTAAAAGACTAAAAACTGTTTGCTGTGTTTGGGACTAAACATCCAATTTAGGTGATTCAAGCAAAAGCTTACACTATGTATATCATTACACAACTCTTGCCCATAAGGTGAGAATGCTGTCTCACGTAGTTAGGAGTGTTTTGGCTTCAGAATGATTTCACTGGCAGAATGGAATTAAAGGAGAAAGATTCAGAAAAACTACTACTTGACAATTTCTAAAAAATTCTAAAACTTTTTAATCTAACTTTTTACCACCACCAGTAAAATCAAAGTACCAAGTTTGTTCTCTGATATAAGCAACATCAAATTCCCCAGTTGTTCCCTGGGTTCATGTTCTTTATAATTCTGCCATCCTCTGCATAAGCAAGGTTGTAAGCAGCCACTACTCTCAGCTAAAACCAGATTATGGGACTCAAACTCCAGTCTAGAGGCTCAAAGACCCATTGCCTGACTCCTCAACTCTTAGCTTTATTTTGCCTAATGAGATTTAGCTTAAGAGCCTTTTCTTAAACAGTCTTTTTTGAGGGGAATAAAATAGATGTTCTTGGATTGGACATTGTCCTTGTAGATCTTGTTTCTTTCAGTTGAAAGATTTCCTACAAAACTACAGACCAGTTTTAACCCACCTATTCTGTCAACTGGGGCACTCAAACCAAAAGTTTCCAGAAAAAAACTACGCGCCAAACGGATCTGCCGGCTCGTCAGCGTTTCCATGTTTGCTACCCAACGCACGAATTGACTTGTATTCAAAACCCATTGATACCGGTTAACCTGGGAAGAAATTAGCACACACACCCCAGTTCATTCAGACTGAAATGATTGAGACCAAATAAAACTAGTGTGGCGTGGATACTGAATCCTTTTTACTCACGGAGGGGTGAAGAGCCTCATGTTAAGTGTGAGACTTTTGTTTTGTTTCAAATCACTTTATTCATGATTCACAGATATACATCAAATGTAAAGAACACTTAGCTATGAAAGAACAAAAACAGGAGTAACACAAAGCAGTTGCAATTTTTGGTGTGACTAAGATGTAGCTTACGCTCTGACACCTGTCCTAGGTCCTGGCTACTGCATGGGAATTGGACCCCTCATCTCCCATGGCAGATTCCTGTGGATGGGGATCGGCAGTGCCTGCAACTACTACAACCGGGTGTATGGAGAATTCATGCGAGTCTGGATCTCTGGAGAGGAAACACTCATTATCAGCAAGTGAGTCTGTTCATAATCGGAGACATACTTTTTTTTTTTTTTTTTTGAGACGGAGTCTCACTGTATTGCCCAGCCTGGAGTGCAGTGGCGCGATCTCGGCTCACTGCAAGCTCCGCCTCCCGGGTTGACGTCATTCTCTTGCGTCGGCCTCCTGACTAGCTGGGACTACAGGTGACCGCGCCACGCCCGGCTAATTTTTTGCATTTTTAGTAGAGACGGGGTTTCACCGTGTTAGCCAGGGTGGTCTCGATTTTCTGACCTCGTGATCCACCCACCTTGGCCTCCCAAAGTGCTGGGATTACAGGCGTGAGCCACCGCGCCCAGCGGGAGACATACTTTTTAAATCGAGGCTGGAGTTTTTTCCACTTAAGACAGCTTTATTTTGATTATTGATGTCTTTGTTTCTAATGCTATATTTTTACCACTGAAATGAAGGTGAGCAATCCCCAGAAATCTAACATTGAAACAGAATAATTGGGTTTTGCTTGAAATAAAGTCAGCGGTACATAAATAAATAACTCTAGAAAGTTGGGAAATTATTTCCAGTCTCTGTGAGCAGTGAATGTGGAAACTTAGAAGCCAGATAATTTGATTTCAACGAAACATACTTTAGGGAGAGGTGTTATCTTTTCTGCTTTCCTAAGTTTTTTGGTCTTAACCACAAATAAACATTAAAAAGAACCAAGCCAAACAAACAAAGAAAAAACCCATACAAAACAAAAATAAAACCCAAGACACCACTGCACTATAGTCTGGGTGACAGAGCAAGACCCTGTCTTTTAAAAAGTAAAATAAAACCTGAGGCAGAGGTATCTGATCAGCAATTTGCTAATTTATTCTCCTGCCAAGCCACTGAGCACCTCTAAAAGAGCAGATGGTAAACCGACCTTGGCTGAATCTGATTAAAGAAAAAAGAAAATAAAAGAAGAGACAGTAGAAAAAGAAGTCATTCACATGCTGCTCTTCCATTTATGACTTTACGCCAGTATCCAGTGGAGGGATCTTACATAAATCAGGAACAGTATTACCCATTTTAAAAAATAGTGTCCTCCCTCTCTGCATTATTATATTTTGTGGATAACTAGCAGATTGAATTAGTTCTATGGTTAACTAAATAGGAATTGACTATAAAGAACTAGTTTGGTGAAATACTCGTTTTCTTGTTTATTGATCTTAGAAAATGGAGAATTTCAAAGACAGCGTATTTCCCTAGACTTTCAGCCAGTTTTAGTAGATTTTTAGCAAACCTATGTGCAAACACTGTCTCATTAACACATTTTTATATTTGTAATCCCTGACAGAGCTTTACCCACAAACCGAAGCTGACCAGGGTGTTTTACCAATTTGTTCAAATTATTCATTCAGATACAAAGACTATAGCTCAAAAACAAGTGAAGCTTTTCTAGAAACTACATAATTTTTTCAGGTCAAGATTACATACATCATCTCATAAAATACCACGGTATCCTCAAAGCCCAAATATTTGAAGCAGATACTGAAAGAAGGAAGCAGGAGAGAAATAGGTGTTATTTTAATACTTCCAAATATTTCAAACTATCCAAAACAATTTTTTTTTGGCCTGGGATTTTTTTGTTTGTTTCATTCAGTTTCATGTTGTAGCACTTCTAAGAGTAGCTAAGGCAGACCTCACACAACTGAACAGAAATGGCTTCAGGTGGAAACAGCATTTCATTGGGTTCATTGTGACGTACATTAATGCAGTAGTTTTCAAAGTGTGGTCCTTCAACAGGCAGCATCAACAAGCCTGGGAACTTGTTAGCAATGCACCTTCTTGGGCCCCACCCTGACCTACTAAATGAGACAGTCTGGGGTGGGACCCGCAATCCGTGTTTTAACAAAGTCTGCAGGTGATTCTGCTGCACACTTGAGTTTGAGAACCACTGCTCTAAGAACTAGATCATAATTACTTTTTAAATTTTAATTCTCCTGGTCTATTAGGCTTTAGTCAGCCAAATTTAAGTGACTATGATATGTTCTTGATATGTTCTCATTTTAAAAATCAGTACTTGAGTCACTTTTACAACTGGCTACGGTCTCACAAATATCCTGGAAGCGCTGGTGTTTGGGTTTGCGGGTAGGGACATTTGCTGCTGCTCTTACATTTCCCCACACAGCCACCTGCCTTCCAGCTCTCCCCAGCCCAGGGTCTGCCTTCCCCACCACCTCTTTCCCTCAGCAGACAGGTGAAGTGACCCCCAGGATATTTATCTAGAAGGATATCTACCTGCTGCCCAGGATCTAGCACAGTGCCATGCTTCTCACCCTAGCTGTACCTTACAGTCACCCAGGGAGATTTTCAAAGCCCCACTGCCTAGGCCACACCCCGACTTTTAGATCAGAACCTCTGAGGGTAGGACCCAGGCATCAGTGGTGTTTAATGCTCCCCAGGTGATCCCAGGGTGTGACTGAGTTTGAGAACTTCCATCTGGAGAGGGGGTGGAGGAGGAAGCTCCTGGGGCAGGAGGGCCTCTCCCCGGGGTTAGGGGAAACAGTGATGCAGGTTTGGTTTTGTCTTATGCTGAGGTGGTGGCAGTATAAGACTAGAATTGGTGTAAAGAATGATGGAATTGAGAAAGGACCACAGTACCAGGATAGAAATCATTCTGACATACTAGATATTTCGATGCTAGATTCTTAAGTCTCCAGAAAAACTCCCTGAATTCCCAAAGACAATTCTTGAAGTGGTTGCTCGTTACAGTGGGGGTGGCATCTGACCACTCTGCTAATCTTAATTAGGAAACTGATTCCAACAACCCCGACCAAGTCAGGCGCTTGTGCACGCAGAGAAGCGGCCACAACCCACCCACCCTACCCCCAGCTCTCCCAGTTCTTTCCTTTTCCTGTCCTCTCAGGCTTTTCACTTGTTGGAGTCTTTGTGTTCTCCTTAATTGCCTCAGAGCAGTTCCATTTTGTTGTTAAAGGCTGAGCTCCCTGCGGGAATAGGACATGTTTGTCCCCATCTCCTTTCCTTGCCTGCTCTTCAAGTCCCTTCCAGAACTCCCCGTACCTCTTGAAAAGACCCCACTGGACCTCAGAAAGCTTTTTATTTTTATTTGAATAGTTTGCCAGATTTTTTTTTTTCTTTTGAAAAGTTTGAGGTCTGTAGTCATTACAACTGTGTAGAAATTATGGTCCAACTTTTCCAACCAGCTTTGTCCCAAAGTAATGGGGGCTGCAGAACTTCAGGGGAGAAGTCAGGCATGTGGGCTGCTGCGATTCCGCCTGCACCACTGGGGGCGTCGAGGCACAGTCCATCTGGTGAGATGTAGATGATGTGTGCACCGTTCTTCCCCCAGGCAGCTACCCAGGCAGCTGTGCTCTAAATTAATGAGGGTCTATAGGTGCTGCATGACACTATACGTCCATTATATGTCCCTAGATTCGTTTTTGTCATGAATACAAAAAAAAATTTATGTAGCACTCATAAAGGGAAATTAGCAATTAGTATGCTAATTCAGGTTCTATTTGCATATCTGTTAGCAATTAACATACTAATTAGGGTTATATTTTTACATCTGTCTTAAAGATGTGAAAATTTACACATCATTTGCAGGGGTTTCCTTCATTTATTCTTTGAATGTACATTTACTGAGAATTTATTATATACTAAGCACTGAAGCACTGAATGATTCTAAGTTGTAGTAGTCATTACTGACTCTTCATCCATTAAATATTTATTGAAAACTTACTATGTATAGCAGCAGGTATTGTTCTAAGTTCTGGGAATACAGCAGTGAAAAAACCAGCCAAAATTCCTTTACCTCATGGAGCAGTATGTTGTCACTAGGTCAACAATAAACAAGTAAAATATATAGTGTATCAGCAGAGTGACCAATTCTTTCAGTTTGCCTGGGACCAGGGCCTTTCCCAGGATGTGGGACTTTCAGTGCTGAAACTGGCATAATCCTGGGCAAACCAGGATAGCTGGTCACACTGTTATGAGACAGATAGGTATTACATAGAAAAAGAATAGGGAAAGCAGATGGGGGAGGACGAGTTGTAGAGACGCAGGTGTGATTGTAAATAGGTGGTTCAGGCAGCCCTCACTGAGAAGACAGCGTTTAAATAAAAACCTAAAGGAAATGAGCAAGTAGCCCAGGCAGAGACCTGGTGGAAAAGCATTCTAGACAGAAGGAACAGCAAGTGCCAATGTCCTAAGGCGAGATCCTGAGTGGAAGAACACAGGAGATGAGATGAGAGAGGCAATAGGGCACCAAATCACGTCAGGCCTTGCAGGCCATTGTAACAACTCCAGCTTTTACCCTCTGTGAGAAAGGAAGCCACTGAAGAATTTGAGCAGAGGAGTGACGCATGTGACTCATTTGTGTTTCAGCAGAATCATTCTGGCTGCTCTGTTGATAATAGGTGCAAGAAGACAAGGGATGGGGACAGAGAGACCAGTTAGGCAAGAGGTGATGGTGGCTGGTCCAGGTGGTAGCAGTAGAGGTGATAAGATATGAGGGAAAATTCCAGACATATTTTGAAGGCAAAGCCAACAGACTTGCTGACAGATTGGATGTAGGATGTAAGAGAAAAAAAAAAAAGAGTCAAACTGCTGTCCAGTTTTGCATTGAATGGGGACATCGTGTCCTAAGATAGGTGGAGCAAGTTGGGAAGGGGAGAGATTAGGGTTCCATTCTAGACATGTTAGATTTGACATGCCCAGTTGACATCTGAGTGGGATGATTGAGTAGAGAGGACTGAACCTGGAGACCCTCTAATGTAAATAGGACAGAAACTAGCAACAGAGACTGAGAAGGAGCAGCTGGACCGAGAAGAGAAAACCAGGAAAGTATGATGTCTGAAAACCAGGTGAAGAATCCATATCAGGGCGTAGGAAATTGTGAACCATGTCAAATACCACTGATGGGGAAAGGGAATGCATGGAGATTTCAGTACTGCGTTTAGCAACAGGGAAGTCACAGGTGACCTTGACAATAGCAGTTTCATTGGACTAGTCAGGGCAAAAGTCTGACCAGAGAAGAGAATAGGGGGAGAAGAATCAGAGGCATCAAGTGTAGACAAGTCTTCCAAGGAGTTTGCCATAAAGAAGGCAGGAAATGGGACAGTAGCTGAACGAGATGTGCAGGCAAAGAAATATGATTTTTAAAATAGGAGAAATTACAGCATGTGAGTTGTAGGGGGAATGGTCAGTTATGGAGGAAAATCAAATGATTGTTGATGGAAGAGAAAGAAAGAGTGTGCTAAGTGAGATGTGAAGAGGTCCCTGGGGACAAGTGGATGGGTTGGCCTTGAATGGGGACATGGAATTTCCATCGTAATAGGAGGGAAGGTGGAATATACGGGCACAGGTCCGGGTCGTTGGGGCTTGCGGAGATTCTCTTGTAGTTGTTTCCATTTTCTTGGGAAAATTGGAAATAAAGTCTTCAGCTGGGGCT
>NW_012105331.1:293000-327312 GCF_000951045.1 Mandrillus leucophaeus
GGCGCCTGTAATCCCAACTACTCAGGAGGCTGTGGCACGAGAATTGTTTGAACCTGGGACGTGGAGTTTGCAGTTAGCTGAGATTGTGCCACTGCACTCCAGCCTGGGCGATAGAGTGAGACTCTGTCTCAAAAAAAAAAGTCACCAATTATTCCATTAATTGCCTCCTCATCACTGTTGAACCTGCCCACAAGTGTGTGAGTTGTTTAATCCCAGAACTCAGGTGGCTTCCTTCTCATCACCTAAGAGCTTACTCCCTGGCTACTTTTCATTTTGAACAGACAATAGGTCTGCCATCTTTGGAGATGTCTTTTGTCTTCAGTCATGCTTAATGAGGGATAATAACCCTAGTGACCAGACACCCAACACTGTGCCCTGTCCCTGTGAGGTTGGGGACTCATTTGGACTCTCCTCAGTGCTAAGAAATCCTCATTCTCCCAACTAATGAGTATAACGCTTGCCTATGGCAGTGTTGCAGGCTGGCCCACAAGCCAGAGCCAGGCCTGTCTTGACTGCCAGGAGGAGCTCTGGGCTGGGGTCCTTAGTTCGTCACTGACCTTCTGTTCTTCACTTCTCTGATTTACTCTGGCTAGATCAATCCAGCCTACTTTTAGTAAGTGACCTTGTTTTAAATTGCTCATCTGTGGCCAGTCACACATCCCTTGCTTTATCACTTCTGCCTGATTAGCTTTGTCCCTGACAAGCCTGAGCTTTGAATTCAAAATAGCTGAGATGTTGGTGCCCCCTAAAGGACACATGAATTTTAAAGGTTGACTCTTTGTTACTAATAACTAGCAAATATTTAGTTGGGTTTGTTTTATGTTTGAAGTTTCTTACTCTCTTTTGAAAACTGGTTAGCAAGTTCTTAAATGAAATGGACAGGCCAATATAATTAATGCAGTATGCAAAAGCCCTAGGGTCAGAGCAGAAAAATAGTGTTTGTCCATTAAGTGCTTAAAATTTTTAGATACGAGTTTGTGAACAAAGAATATATAAATTACTTAATTTCTGCTTTAATCATGGAATGATGGAGGGGAAGGTAAGTAAAGCTAGAGTTTTCAAATATTTTAATTAGTAAGAATTTCATGCCTTCCTATAGCATAATTTTTCTATATATGACAAAATTTGAAGTGTCAGACAAATTAATTCTCTAGAATACAAATGGAAGCATCTGTATTTTTATTTTATTTTTTGTTTTTATTATTTTTATTTATTTTTTTGCTAGGGAGAGGCAAACATATCCAAAACTTAGGATTATTTGATGAATATTATCCAGAATCAGATCAAAAGAATATTTAATGGTGTTTTTATTTGAAAATAGGGGATTTTTCCTGAAATAGATATCAAGTAAATAAGTTATTTATACAATAGCTCTGCGGTTTTTTTGTTGTTGTTGTTTTGTTTTGTTTTTTGTTTTTGAGATAGGATCTTGGTCTGTCACCCAGGTTGGACAGCTTCAACCTCCAGGACTCAAGCTCTCCTACTGCCTCAGCCCCCCAAGTAGTTGGGACTACAGGCACACACTACCACGCCCAGCTAATTTTTGTATCTTACATAATAATAATCCTGTTCTAATTTCTTGACACTACCATTATTTCAGAGGCTTACTTTTAAAGCTTAAATAGGACTATGGAACATATCACAGATGTGAGAGCTGGATTAATACTTAGCCCACAACCTAATCCGTTCAACCAGAGCAGCGCTTTTTAGGCCTGGAGTCCTCTGGGAAGGTATTTCAGCGGGTAAACTGAACAACTTCACTAAGGCAAAGGTATCCTTTTAGGAGCCAAGTGTCAACTAGGAGATGGAGGAATAAGAGTCTCTCCAACCTGTCTGAGAACCAGTTGCAGATATTATAGTAACCACTTCTAATCTTTTGAGGGTTATGTGTTCTGAAAACCTCCATAGTAGGAGAATTTGCATTGTGAAATGAAATTTTGGGAGACCAGAGGGGAGGGAGGACCAAAGTTGAAATTAATACATGAAATTTTGTAGAAATATTAAGTTCACCAAGAAAGTAACAACAACATCTGAAATCAAGATAATACCAATGACATCTTATGCATCTTGAATTTGCATAATTGAGCATCATGCAAATTGTACTATCTCATGACTCATCACATCCTATGTCATGGGAGAACTCTGTGACCCTGGAGACCTTGATGAGTCATGATGGAATGCAGAGCCCCAAAATAGCTTCCTTTACTACCACAGTGAACTTTGCATGCCAGCCCAGCCAGCCACTGGCCAAGCTCAGGACTAGAAGAAGTGCCCAAGGAGATGTTTTTCAAGCCCTGACTGGTACTCCACTGGAGAGGGCAGGCCTGATCAGAGACTAGAGTTGGGTGGTACTGGGCAAAACTGCTGGTTCCAAAATAGGAAAACAAGACTTTGGTAATTCCACAAACTTCCGATTCTGTGACTCACTCTTGCAGTGGGTGGCACTTTGTGGAGTGAGACTGGGAGACCTGGGAGGCTGGAGGTTCTTCTGGCTCTGGTGGTATGGAGGGTTCAGCTTCTTAACAGCCTTGAAGCTCTGACTCCAGTAGTGGGTAGTATTTTGGGGAGGTTAGAGAAGAAAGAGAAATAAGGAATGGTATGTGGGTATGTGTGTGTCTTTTCTATCTTTGGTGATGTTTAAACAGGGAGTCAGTAGGTAGAAATGATTCAACTAGAGAAGGATGTCCTCATGCTAACAGAAGTGCTTATTCAATCTGAATACTAGAAATCATGCACATTGCATTTGGAATGACATGCATTTGCTAAGAGAGCCACCTCCTAGTCAAAATGTACCACCATGAGTTCTGCTGACCCTTAAAAATTGACACCAAGGTTTCCTTTCTTTTCAGGTCCTCAAGTATGTTCCACATAATGAAGCACAATCATTACAGCTCTCGGTTTGGCAGCAAACTTGGGCTGCAGTGCATCGGTATGCATGAGAAAGGCATCATATTTAACAACAATCCAGATCTCTGGAAAACAACTCGACCCTTCTTTATGAAAGGTAAGCAGGTACTTAGCTACAATCTTCGTTTTTGTCTGTGAATATGCCTTTTTTGAAATCACATTTGTTAAATATTTTATTTACTTATTTATTTATTTATGGAGACAGAGTCTGACTCTATCACCCAGGCTGGAGTGAAGTGGCACGACCTTGGCTTACTGTAACCTCTGCCTCCCGGGCTCAGGTGATCCTCCCACCTCAGCCTCGCAAGTAGCTGGGACTACAGGTGTGCACCACCATGCCTGGCTAATTTTTGTATTTTTTGTAGAAATAGGGTTTTGCCACGTTTGAGACCAGGCTGGGCTCGAACTCACGGAGTCAAACGATTCACCCGCCTCGGCCTCCCAAAGTGCTGGGATTACAGGCATGAGCCATCATGCCCAGTCTGAAATCATATTTTGAATTATACTGCAATAAAGGAGGAAGAGCTAACATTCATTATACCTTTACTCTGTAGTAGCCATTGTTCTAAACACTTGAATGGCAGCCCCATGTGGTAAATGTTGTTATCACCTACAACTGACAGAAAATGAAGGCATAAAGAGGTTAAGTAACTTGCCCAAGGTCCAAACATTAGTAAATGATAGCCTGGAATATATCCCCGAAGCCTGTATTTCTTAATCACCACACATTCTTTTCTTCTTATTGATATGCAAAGCAATTTTATAGGTATAAAGAAGAGATGAAGATATATATTTAGAGTCATTTCAGTTAAGAATTTAGCATGTCACCCATATGTTTGATTTAAACATGGCCACACAATGTGTTTGCTGAGTGCTTGACTGACAGCCCAGATGATTCAGCAGGAAGCAATTTGTGAATGAAATTAGAGAATTTTAGAACTGAGAGGGACCATATCTGTCATCTAACCTCTGATTTTAACAGTTGAGGAAATAAAGTCCCAATGAAGTTATGATTTTCACCCAGGCAAAACAGGGAGTAATGAATGAGCTGAGACTCGGTTGCAAGCCTCCTTATCCAGTGATTTTTCTCCCTTTACCTCATCATGCTGGAAATGAAACTATTGGGGAATACACATGACTAAGCCTGGACATTACTATCAAGCATCAAGAAAAATAATCGTGCCCTAGAAACCTTGTTAGTGGTGGAATCTGGGGCTAGGTGATTTTAGGTCCGGCCCTGTCTATTCACAGCCTTGCCTCCAGCAGCCCGTGCTGTGAACCCAGGTCACCACCTTCCGTGTGCCTGCTAAGATGGGGAGAGCTATGCCAGTACCTGTGCCCGCTGGGTGTTGAGTCCAGCCTTCAGAGCTGCCCCTCACCAGGACTCAGCACAACTCTTGCTGTAGACCCCAGTGTATCACTTTCCTATTGCTGCTGTAACAAATTGCCACAAAATAAGTAGCTTACAAGAACACATTTATCTCACAGTTCTGTAGGTCAGAAGTCTGACATGGATCTCAGTGAGCTGAAAATCAAGGCATAGGCAAGGCTATGTGCCTTTCTGGGGGCTCTAGGAAAGACTCTCTTTGTCTTTTCCAGCTCTAGAGGCCAGCCACATTCCTTGGCTTGTGGCCCTTTCCTCCAGCTTCAAAGCCAGCAACAGTGGATTGAGTCCTTTGCACGTTACATCTCTGGCCCACCTTCTGTCATCCCATCTCTCTCTGGCTTTGACCTTGGCTTAGAAAGGTCCTTTGCCTTTTTTTTTTTCTTCTTCTGAGACAGAGTCTTGCTCTGTTGCCCAGACCAGAGTGCAGTGGTGCCATCTCGGCTCACTGCAAGCTCCGCCTCCTGGGTTCACACCATTCTCCTGCCTCAGCCTCACAAGTAGCTAGGACTACAGGCACCCCCCACCACGCCCGGCTAATTTTTTGTATTTTTAGTAGAGATGGAGTTTCACCGTGTTAGCCAGGATGGTCTCGATCTCCTGACCTTGTGATCCACCCGCCTCGGCCTCCCGAAGTGTTGGGATTACAGGCATGAGCCTGTAATCTTTGCTTTTAAGAACTCATGATGAGGTTTGTCCCACCCCATTTCAAAGTCCTTAACCTTAGTTATATCTGCTACTTTTCATGTAAAGTAACGTATTAGTTGGTTCTGGGGATTATGACCCAGACAAATTTAGGGTGCTATTATTCTGCCTATCACTCATATTGGGGGAGATAAATCTCCTTATACCTTATAAAACTATGGAACGAATTAATGGAAAAAGTATAGGACTTGGTATTACAGGTTGTGAGTTTGAGTCCCAGCACTGCCACTTGCTACCTATCTGACCTTAGGCAAGTCGCTTCACCTTTCTGAGCTTCAGTTTCCCTATTCACAAAAGGTGATAAATGTTATAAAACTTGCACTCTAGGGCTATTGTGAAGAGCAAATGAAATAATGCTATAAGATCGCACGTTTGACTTTTTCATTTGGCTCAGGCATATTAGGAATATGTGAACTAGTATTTAGGAGTAGTTAACTTTCACATACCAATATCCTCTACCCTGACATGCAAGAGCTAATTAAAAGAATCTCTAAGTTCATCCATTTGTTTGACAAACCACCGTTGTCATCACTGAACTAGGTACCAAGATACAATGACAAACCAGATGTGGTTCCTGCCCTTGAGGAACTTATAATGGGGGAGGGGGGTTTGAATTAGGAAGGGGCAGCCCAGCACATCATCAAACACTACCCTAGGTGATAGTAGTGCTGGCGGTTGCACGGAGTGATGCCAAGTACAGATGAACAGGTCATCTAAAGCACACTGAGGGGCAGGGGAGACTTTTCAGAGGACTGGATGCTCATAATGAGTAAGGTAGAAGCTAATTAAGAAAACAAAAGACAAACATTCTAGGAGTAAAGAACAGGATAGCCAAAGGCACAGATGAATAGTTAGACATGACGCATCCAGGGCCCTGTCAGTAAGTCCTTGTGCCTGGTGCAGATGCATTCAGGGACGTGGCCAAGGGAAGGGCAGGGCCATATCACCAAAAATCTCTCGGTTAAGGCAAGGAATTGAGCTTGTCTCAAAAACTATGGAGAATCACTAAAGATTTTAAGCAGAATGATATGAACATATTTGTATTTTATAAAAATCCCTCTGGTAGCAGAGAGAATGACTAATTGGAAGGAAGCAGGACCGTGAGCAGTGAGAACATTTAGGAGCTACTGCAGTGATGCAGGAAAGGTGGAGGGGAGGCTGTGGGTTCAAGATAGTCAAAAGGATAGACCCTACGGTAGTAGACCCTATAGTACTTGGAAATTAAGCCAAACATCTTTGTGACTTTTTTTTAGATAGCATTCTATAGGGAAGATCAGGGTTTCTACAAAAAAGTGCTACACAATTGGACCCAAATTCATAATCCCAAGAAATAGGAGGCTAATTGCTTATTGGAAAGTTCACTGTGGTGTCTGACATTTCTATAATCAATGAGAGTCCTAAGCATTTTTCAGTGAATTTCCTTTTAGAGTTAGACTCCCTGTTGGTTTTCCTGATATAGCAGAAAGTTTGGCACAAGTTTCAGTAACGTTAATGAAAGTATTGACTTACTAGGTGAGTCTGTAGAGAAATAGTTAAGTGCAACTTAGGCAATGGCCCATCTTGGGAGGTGGGGAAGGGTGGGAGCGAGGGGTGAAGAAATAGCATATGTTTCCCAAAACTGCCGAGAAATGTGTCCATATTGATGGTATTTGCTGTTTGCTTGTCCAATTTTCTTTTGACTGGACAGATTCAATACGTTTTGGCACATTTTAAAAATTAAATCATATCTACATCATACCACTGCCTATAAGCAATGTTATTACATTTTTGCCCATAAGTTTGGCATGTGGCTTCAAGCTCTTTAAACACAGAGGCAAATCATGCATGAGCCTGGGAGAAAACCACCAGTGACATTCTAAGCCAACCCTTCCACACAAAGGGTTGAGTCATTTGTCCTGCTTGCTGAAGTGGCAGTCACCCAGAGAACAACATCCTGGTCTTTCACATCTGCCAAGTCCTTCCTATGGTCAGAAAGCCTGCTCCTACCTCAACCTTCCTTCCAAGATGTATGGAAATCTCAAAAGTCTAGGACCAGTCCTCAGGTCTCCTTTCTTGTTTGCAAAGTATACCTTCAGGCATGGGGGTTCTGCAGCTTCACCCAGCGTGTGTGTGTGTGTGTGTGTGTGTGTGTGTGTGTGTGTTTAAGAGAGAGAGAGAGAGACAAAGGATAATCTTCTTCTGGAGTTACATCTACAAAGTTTCCCAATATTTTTTATCTCATTTCAAAGACTCTGACGTTAACAACAAACATGAATAATAAAAGATTTAAAAAGAAAGATTACTCCTAAAAGAAGCTTAAAGAAACTTAACACAAAGAGAGAAAGGGGCACTTTAAGGGTTAAACCCTCCTGTGTAGGCCACCCACCATCAGGACTGCTCAGATAGTCAGGAAGAGGGCAAGAGTGAGATCAGAGCCAGTTTACTCTGTTTTCATTCATTCATTCTTTCCTCTGTTGAAAAAATATGTATGAAGGCCCCATGGACCATCAGCTTGAAGGGCAATGCTAATGAGCGACTGTCACTGTCCTTAAAGAGCTCTTAGTTCAGTGAGGGAAGACTGGTAAGCAAGCAAGGAATTGCTTAGCTGTCATGCCATTGGTTGAGTAAAATAAACCTGGAAGTAGTTTGAAGAGAAATCAAAATTAAAAGAAGGCCACTTTGGGGGATTTTTACAACTAGCCTTTTACACTTTAACAGGAAGCACCTTAGATCAAATAGGATCCAATTTGACCAGTTTTCCAGTAATATCCTGCCACCTGTTGAAACACAAAATAAATATGATCCTAGGCAAATCCAAATCAGCTTTGGAGGGAAATGTATACAATAAATATGAAAAAAATCACTGATTTGTGAGTTATGACCACAAGTACTAAATGTTTCCTTTGCAGTCTCATAAATGGCTGGCTAGAGCATGAAAAAAGTTGAATTTTTAACAGTTTGTTTAAAATCATATTTGTCCCTATCTTCCTTCCATTCATTCATTCTTAACTATAGGATAGTACGTGCTTATGGAAAATCACAGAAAAGCATAAGATGATGAAAACTTCCACCCAATTATTAAATAAAAAATTGTGGACAATTAAGCTCCAACATAAAAAGCCAGAATGGCCTGATTTTGTGTGTGCCCTGGAGTTCATGATGGCTGATTCTCTGATGTGTACCCTGCAGCTCTGTCGGGCCCCGGCCTTGTTCGCATGGTCACAGTCTGTGCTGAATCCCTCAAAACACATCTGGACAGGTTGGAGGAAGTGACCAATGAATCAGGCTACGTGGACGTGTTGACCCTCCTGCGGCGTGTCATGCTGGACACCTCTAACATGCTCTTCTTGAGGATCCCTTTGGACGGTACTGACATTTTCACTCTCGCATCTTGACCATCTGTCCTTTATTGAACAAGGAGCTAGGAGGGTTAGCAGACCAAAGGAATCACATGCCGTTTTCTACATTGCTCTTGTTCAAACATTTCTAAGTACTCCTCATTTTTTTCCCTAGTGTTTCTGCTTTATTCACTTATAAAATATAAATTTCCATAAAGTAGGGGCCAGCATCTATTTCTTTTGTATCTTTCCTCATTACTCTAGGAAATAGAATTCTACCCACAGTTGAAACTTAACAACTGTGATTAGTTCATTTGGTTATTAGCATATCCTACCACCAATCAACTTTATATATTTAATCATTTCCAACTGTTCTTTTGGGCATGATATATACATACATATATACACACACGTATATACACACACTCCTCCCTCAAAGCTACCAAACATGAAAATATCGTGCCTATGTGATAAAAATGTCAATATTGCTGGTGATACTGATGCTGATGGAAATGAAGATATTAGCTGCCATTAACGTAGTATCTAATGTGTGCCAAACAGTATTAAAAATTGCTATATATACATGTTTGCCATTTATTGTTTATAGTCTTAACAAGATGTCTCACTCAAAAGGCTAGTTTCCTCACTATGATACAGAAATGAATATGAAAACATGTGCATGCTCACGTCAAACTCATAGAACTTGGTTTTATTTTGGCAGGATTAAACCAATTTGCAACTTGAGTACAACTGCCAATATTTCGGCTAGTTCTTGAAAAGTTGTGCCATTGTGCAAAAGTCCTTGACTTTTTGATAACTTTTTAACCTAATGATCAAACACCTGACAGGAATGGAATTCACTGGACTTGTACCTAATTGTTTTACACTGTTTTCTATGGGTTACATTTTTTATTGCCATTGCGACCTTTATCCACACACTAACCTGGAAAGTATAGGAATTAAAAAATTGGTATTCTTTCTGATATACCTTTTTCGTTTTCTTCTTAAAGTCATTTAAATTATATATTACTCTTAAAGAATGTTTTGGTCTCCATTTTAGTAGTCTGTGCATAAGGTACTAATACATGTACACAAAGAAAAATTCACAAGCCCATTCAGATGTCTTTTAGAACATTACTTACCACTAAATATTTATACAGTTGACATAATGCTTATTATGCCCTTGAATAATAGAATTTGTTTTTTATTACTTCTTATCCATAAGCATTGGCCTCATATTATCTCAAGAGGAACAGAATTTATTATTAAACAAGATTCTTAAATCCATTATTCATATCGTGACCTCATACATTTTGTAACCCTAGTAGTGAATATACCCTAAAAACTATAAATTCCCCAAATCACTCTACTGATAAAAAAAAAAAAAAATGTACATGCAACTCTACCACCACACCAAAAAGCGTAAATCATTTGAGTAGTTTGGTGATTACCAGAGGAAGGGAAGCATAGTGGGGTAATGGGGAGAGAAGAGATGAAGAGAAGTTGATTAATGGGTACAAAAATACAGGTAGATAGAAGAAACAAGACCTAGTGTTCAATAAATCAGTGTAGTGAAGAAAATAAATAATAATCTATGTACAACCAAGTAGCTAGTAGAGAATAATTTGAATGTTCTCAGCATAAAGAAAAGATAAATGTTTAAAGTGATAAATATCCTCATTACCCTGATTTGGTTATTACACATTATACAAATCTATCAAAATATTACATGTACCCCTAAATATGTATATCTATTATGTATCAATAGAAAATTAATCATTTGGATTAATTCCATTCTGCTGTTGGCATTAAGTATGTACAACTCAGTGTGACTTTTCCTGAATTAACACCAGTGTTCATTGATTCAAACATTCATTCATCAAACATTTATTGATTGCCTATTTTATGCCAGGCACTGTTTTAGGTTCTGGGGACATAACAGTGACCCAGACGGATAAAGTTCTTGCCTTCAAGGGACTTACATTCCAGTGGGTGATATGGACAGGAAAAGAAATAAATATCTAATAAAATATTAGGCAATAGTAAGCGCCTTGAAGGAAAAATGAAGCAGGGTAAGAGGACAGGAAGTGAAGGAGGGCAACAGTGGGTGTGGGCACTCCCTATTGCCACACTGGCTGTATGGTTTTGGGCAAGCTTCCGAATTTCTATGAATTGCGATTTCTTCAACTGCAAAAGGATGACATCACAAAACCCATGGCAAGAATATGAAAATGAAATTAAAAATCTCTTTCACAAAGCGCCTAGCATGGTGACTGGTATTTAGCAGTTGGAAATAAATGTCTATTCTCTTCCCTTTTGTATATTATCTGGTATAATTTGAAAAAGTAAGGGTTTTATTTCCTCTAGTATTCAATTTAATTAAAGAACATTTGTTAAGAGCTGATTGTGTGTGAGGCTTAGGACAAGGCATTGAAGAACACAAGATGAATTCTACACTCTGGATTGAATATAAATAACTATGAAAGCTACGTGATGAGTGCTATGGGGGAAAAATGAACAAAGCACCATGAGAACATGATTAGAAGCTATTAAGTGTATAATCCATATAAACTGTCCACTTCATGGCTCTGCTTACCCAACACCAAATGAAGTTAAAATGTGCTTGTTAGCCACCTAACAGGCTCCACTTTTTGCACTCCCAGGTACCAGAGTGAAGGCCATAACAGCCGTAATTACTAGTTCCATTTGTCCAGAGAAACAGGAGCAAGTTGGAAGCTCAGCCCGAGGAGAATATGTGAAATTACAGGTTGAAAACTTGAAAACTAGCAACTCATTGGTTAACTAGTCCAATTTGGATGGCAAGGAGAACAAATCAGTGCTTGATTTCTCTAGTGGTATTCACATGGCTAAGACTCCTACTGAAGATGGAACCTCGCTTAGCTTAGAACCCCGCACTGTTAGGAGAATCTACAGGAATGTTTTCTGCCCAGACCACCCTTCTTAGGCTCACATTTTGCTCAACTGCTCTTCCTTGTGCGTTTTTTTTTTCCTACAGAAAGTGCTATCGTGGTTAAAATCCAAGGTTATTTTGATGCATGGCAAGCTCTCCTCATCAAACCAGACATCTTCTTTAAGATTTCTTGGCTATACAAAAAGTATGAGAAGTCTGTGTAAGTAATACAACTTTGGAAGATTTATGAGTACAATTGGATTGGTTTTTTCCCCTTGTGTCTTTGCTGTTTTTGTTGGCCTCTCCGGTAACTTTTCTGCTCTCTAGAGCCCACAGGGAGCTGTTGATTAGGTTGCTGATGAAACACTTTTTACAGCAATCTGGCTGCATTTGGCCAGACCAGAGAGTAAATGAAGCCTTTGGCTGGGCAGCTTCTCGGCAAGGGGTCTGAGTGTGTGGTCTCGGAGCTTCAACTCCGGAACTAGGACACTGATGTGTTTTGAGTTGAAGAGAAGGGTTGACTGATCCTGTCATTAATATCTATCAAAATTATCTTTGCACAAGTGAAAATCTGGAACCATAGAATCAATTTATAGTTGTGTTGTTTTTGAATGAATTTAACATAATTTAACTTGTAAGAACTGACATTAGTCTCAATACAATTTTTTCTTAATGAGTATAACTAACTTCAATAAAATGTGTGTGGGTTTTTTAAATTATGTATCTTGTGCTTTGGGGGTCCTGAAATTGTCATTAAATGGCTTTGTTTTGATCTTAGAATTGTCCATCAGAAAACCGGACAAATGCCCAGTGGCCTACAGGCTAATCAATGGGTTTGTAGAGTACAAGTAGCCAGTCACTAAACACTGCTACCTCTAACCACCAGTGGAAAGCCTATGGAATCTAGAAGCCTATGCTTTGTGTCCTGTTTCTAATGGCCTTGGGAAGTTATTTAAAGTAAGATATAACCTATCTTCTAGAGTAGGGGCATAGGTTAATGACATCATATAAGTAAGGCAATTAGCATAGAGCATGGCACATAGAGGGTACTAAATATGTTAGTTTCTCCCTTTCCTGTGTTCATATCTTCCTCAGATATTCCTAACCATCTCAAGTTCTCCATCTCTAAACGTCCCCAAGCTTGTCTGAAGACCTGACTTTATTCTACTTGTGGATTTTGAAATTCAATAATATTAGTTTCTAGAGAAGAAGCCAACTTGATGTTGTTTTGTTTATTCTCTCATGGTTGATGAGTACTAGGTGAATGTTTTAGACACTTGGTTCTTTATACATTTCATTCCCACCAGAGCTTATTGTGACTTGAAAACAAATAGATAAAAGATTCATCTCTTCCCTGTGATCAGAGTTGGTGGCAGTGGTAGTGGTCTGAAGAGTTCATTACATAGTTCTTAGTCATTAGTTTAGCCTTGGTCTTGGCCATTGGACCTATAGAAATTTATTGTACAAGTCTGTGTAAAGGTTTCTCTTAGGTTTCTGCAGTTCCATCAAGGAACTCTCTATGAATTTACAGGCTAGGGGCACTCCAACACCTCCCAGACCATTTGGGGCTAGTGCTCAGATGGGAATGCTATAAGCATTCTCGGCCTACTAGGAAGAGGGCACCACAGCCCAACTGAGTGAATATCTGTTAATTGTATGTAGGAGTTGCTCAGCAAACATTTGATGAATGCATGGATCAGTAGGGTATTTAAGTGTATCAGTGAACATGTCAATTAGAATTTGAAAGATGGATTTATTATACATTTAACGTAATACAGAGCATTGTTCCCTGGGATAAGGGAACAACACACTTACAAAGAACACATACACTTAAGGACAGAGATAGGAAAAATTGAATTTAGATTCAAGGTGACTTTATTTTTCATCTAGTGTGATCCCTTCACTTTAAAAGGATGTAGGGCCCAGAGACTCAAAGTATCTTACATAGAAAGAGAACAACCTGGCCGGGCGCGGTGGCTCAAGCCTGTAATCCCAGCACTTTGGGAGGCCGAGACGGGCGGATCACGAGGTCAGGAGATCGAGACCATCCTGGCGAACACGGTGAAACCCCGTCTCTACTAAAAAATACAAAAAACTAGTCGGGCGCAGTGGCGGGCGCCTGTAGTCCCAGCTACTCGGGAGGCTGAGGCAGGAGAATGGCGTAAACCCGGGAGGTGGAGCTTGCAGTGAGCTGAGATCCGGCCACTGCACTCCAGCCTGGGTGACAGAGCGAGACTCCGTCTCAAAAAAAAAAAAAAAAGAAAGAGAACAACCTGAACTAGGACCTGACCCCACACCGTCCAAGTGTTCTTTCAACCACACTGCCAAAATACCTATACATATTTATGCAACTGTTTATTCATTCAACACATATTAGTGTTTACAATGTAGCAGAAACTAACAAGGCATGAGAATAAACATCAAGAATGATACCTAGTCACTGGAGTTTACTGTTTATAACAGGAATCTCAAACTCAACAGTCTTCAGGACTAGGCAAAGAAAAGCAGGCTATGGGGACCGGGTGCAGTGGCTCATGCCTGTAATCCCAGCATTTTGGGAGGCCGGGGCGGGCGGATCACCTGAGGTCAGGAGTTTGAGACCAACCTGACCAACGTGGTGAAACCCTGTCTTTACTAATAATACAAAAAATTAACTGGGCATGGTGGCGGGTGCCTGTAATCCCAACTACTCAGGAGGCTGAGGCAGGAGAATGGCTTGAACCTAGGAGGTGGAGGTTGCAGTGAGCTGAGATCATGCCACTGCACTCCAGCCTGGGCTACAGACTGAGACTTTGTCTCAATTAAAAGAAAAAGAAAAAAAAAAAAGCAGGCTGTGGAAACATAAGACAAGGAAATGGAGGTGCCTGTGGCAAACTGAAGAGCACCTGACAGCACTCACAGGTTTTTTTTTGTTTTTGTTTTAATTTAAACATTGTGCCTGCCAAATCAGAAATTGGAAAATATTGCTAGATTTAGCCTTTTGCTATCAATTTTTAACCCTTAACTAGAAGTCACAGCCTTGATTTTGCTACCAGAATCCAGAAACCTTAGCTAACTCTGGCACCTTAACATGAAGTATAAGGTCTATGTAATTTAAGAGTATTTATGAAGAAATAAAACAGTAATTCACTGACTCATAAGCACCAAGGGTTTCAATTAAAGCAGATCATTTTACCTAAATACATGGCAAATAAATCTGTTTCACTAGATGTCTAAACTGAGTACAAATAGACTATATTTTGACTTTTTTTCCAGCAAGGATTTGAAAGATGCCATAGAAGTTCTGATAGCAGAAAAAAGACGCAGGATTTCCACGGAAGAGAAACTGGAAGAATGCATGGACTTTGCCACTGAGTTGATTTTAGCCGAGGTACTGACCTGAACTAACCGTAACTCCCATGCCACATATGTTATGACTGTGTAGACGTGTGTAAAGATCCCCTTTTGTAACTGTTGTGTATTTCTGCTTTTAAATACTTTCTCTAGCAGTTCTATAATCCCAATTCAAATAGCCAACACATTAGGTATTTCAGTAAGGCCTTTAAGATTGGAACATTCTAGTAAGACTGACTGCTAAGATTGTGACTCTTCTGTGTAACAATATAAAATATGAAAACAAGTTGGGGGAGGCCAAAGACACTACATACATAGACAACCGGCCTAATTGTTCATCTTTCAGCTAAAGATTGTCATGTAAAATGTCCACAGTCAATCACAGAGACATGTGGTTTCTATTATTTCATTTTGTTGAAGTTGTTGATCCTTGAGTATCACCTCCCCTCATTTTTTGAAACTTTGATTCACTTTCCAAATTTTTCGTGTCTTCCAATTGTTCAGAAACGAGGTGACCTGACGAGAGAGAACGTGAACCAGTGCATATTGGAAATGCTGATCGCAGCTCCTGACACCATGTCTGTCTCTTTGTTCTTCATGTTATTTCTCATTGCAAAGCACCCTAATGTTGAAGAGGCAATAATGAAGGAAATCCAGACTGTTGTTGGTAAGAATTTATCAAATAAATAACACAGCTTAAAAACAATTTCTTTTGAATGTCCATTTCTTATGTCCTAAAAATCTGATATCAAACATAAAATTTTTTATAATTCACTCCAAACAATAAAGCAAGACATTCTGTCACATTTGATTATACCAGATAGACTGAAAAGATGGTTCTTTCTGTTGTCTTAATCATAAAAGTAATACATGCTCATTGGGAGGAATTTAAATCACAGTGATGTGTAAAGCAGTAAGTGACATCCCCCAATCTTTTCCACTCTCCTCTCCAGCCTCATCCCCACTCTCCAGTGGCAACCATTGTGAATAGTTTGCTGTGCATTTGCTAAAATCTTTTTCTGTTTGCCCACAAACACATATTTACGGTTGGATTTGTCCATTTTACAAAAATATAGGATCACGTACAGTGTTCTGTCTCCCTTGTCAGTTACAAAAGACTTTTGTGGAATCTCCCAGGGAAATGATCGTCTCTCATTTATAGCAGCGTTTCTGGGCTTCAAGCGACCCGTTCACAAATGAACTTCCAGTTTGTGGCAGAAGGAAGAGGAGAAGATGACAGCAAAGACAGGGGAGTGATACATATCCCTCTCCACTGCAATCCAGTGATGCCAGCCCCTTCCTCTCCCCTGCCCTCTGCTCCTCTGCAGTGGAGCTTCCAGGTCCACACTCAGGTCTTCCCCAACTCTACTGCTTCATTGCTCTGTCTCCGCTTCAGTTTCATCCTGCTCCACTCTTCTACAGCAACAACCATGCCAACTTTGAAAGAAATCAAATTTGCTTTCTGGGAGAAAGCATAATTCCTCATTTGACACTTCCTTCACATGAGTAATCTTTTAGGATTACTCATTTCTTATAAATGTGAAGAGATATCACAGAATGTAGACTTCCCTCTCTTGACTTTACACAGACCCTGCTAAACAAGTTATTTGGTTGTAGAAGGGCATCATTTTTTTCAAACCATGGGAGTGCTGCTTGAAATAGTTAAACATAAGGAGAAATTTCACTGAAGGGTTAAATATGGGAGAGAAGGGATCTGCAGATGCCTCACACAGGTGGGAAGTTTCCTGGCAAGGTAGATAGCAAGGAGTCGGAATAACATCTAGACTTCAAATTCCAGAATGTTTTCTTGACTGCCTCCTCTCAGGTTCTCAGGTTCTGTGCCAGGTGCAGGGCTACAGCCTTGAACAAACCAGCACATCCCTGCGCTCGCGGGGCTCACGGTCTGGTGGGAAAAAGAAAACAAGCTCAATACAGTAAAAAGAGACCGAAGGAGGGCATTCAAGGAAACCATAAGCCTTTAATACATATTGAATACAATTTATTTGAGAGGTGAAATGTGCGTGTACATGTTGATGTTCCCTGACACTTCAAAAGGCCTCTGCAAAGATGGAAAAGCAGCAGAGCCATTTGCAATTGTCCATGCTCCCTCCTGTGTGCCACACACAGACTGGGTAACTACTTCCTAGTGAGCACCTTTGGTCACTATCTCCATCATCTTCCTTTCTACTTCCCAACCCCAGCTATACAGGCCCCATTAGACCCTTGAGTGTGCCAACAGCAGTATGTAAGGGGAAGGGCCATGAGAGGACTCTGACCAAACTAGACCTTTCCTCAGTAGCTTGGTTGTATATGAGACAGGGCTGCCTCAGGACCCTGGGCTATTTTTTATTCTGCAAAAGTGGCATCTCTGAAGCTTTACCATGTCTGGGAATAATCTGAGCCTCTTTGACCAGTGTCAGGCCAATCTGAGACAGTGAGGGTGTCCATCAATCCCCAGCTCACCCGGGGCTGATCTGAGGCACCTATTTTGTCGTGGTGGGGAGAACGTCCTTGTCACTCTACTGCAGGTCTTTCTTGATGAGATGCCGAGGGACTATCAGTGATATGTAAGGGCAGATGACTGCACAGGTAACCAGAGGAGAAAATTTCGTTGAAATGAATCAAATCTGCCATCTCACTTTGACTCTGCAGCAGCCTGTGCATCATCTCTGGGATGGTTGTGGTGCCAGTTTGCTCACAAGTGAAGAGAGGAAATGAATGTCCCCTACAATTTAGAGCAGGGAACAAAAACTCAAAGATTTCAGAAAGCGGGCAGATAAGATGAATGTTTGAAGCAGATTGGGCACGGTCTAGATGGAACTGTGTGACGTATGCCCCCTCTAAACGGGTAATTGGCCACTCCGCGTCAGCCCATTATTGCTATGTGGGAATGTAAGTTCAGCATCATCAAGTTTTCTGGATATTCAGGCTTTTCTATAAAATCCTCCAGTTTTTAAGGTAATTGGCTTCATATCTGAGTTTTTATAAAACACTTTGTGGACTGAGCGTAACATATTTGGCCCTGGTTGCTGGTGTGCATTAGAATTAGAGCCACAGTTTTTTTCAACCAAGAGCAAACTGTTCTGTGGAAAAAACAGGAGCTTTGATGCCAATCACAGATGGAAACTAACATTACCTTATTTGTCCCTTTTATCTGTTTCCACAGGTGAGAGAGACGTAAAGATTGATGATATGCAAAAATTAAAAGTGATGGAAAACTTCATTTATGAGAGCATGCGGTACCAGCCTGTCGTGGACTTGGTCATGCGCAAAGCCTTAGAAGATGATGTAATTGATGGCTACCCAGTGAAAAAGGGGACGAACATTATCCTGAATATTGGAAGGATGCACAGACTCGAGTTTTTCCCCAAACCCAATGAATTTACTCTTGAAAATTTTGCAAAGAATGTAAGAGCCCTTCCTTAAAGTTGAGCATGTCATTCTTGAAAATGTCAACTGTTAAATCCTCTCTGGTTCTTTGTGTTTGCACCATAAACGTTTCATTTTTCTTACTCATTCCCTCTGCCACCTCACCAGGAGCACACATGTACCCTAGCTTAGAGCAGGGCTCCCGTATTCATCCTCAAGCCTTCAAGGATGCTGGGTCTCCAGCTCTAAGAAGTATCTACATGGTGGCCACAAAATAGGTCAAAATGTGAAAAAGCTGGGCCCTTAATTTGGCTAAAATGAGGTGATTTTTGTTTAACCCAACCAACCTACTTTTCCATTTAAACTTTGTCATCCTGTCATCAGATTCAGCTATAGCACCATCTGAGCAAAGGAAAGTCCACTACTGCTTCAGATGAAAATCAAATGAGACCAGAAGATTTGGTTTTTGCAAAGTGCCTTTGGCTCATCAAATGGCCCCATGAGCAGTAGGTCCCATTCTAAATAGAACTTACTAATTAGAAGAGAGACAGTTTTTCTTTTTTTTATAATTGATGTGTACTAGAGATTCCACCTTCATTAGGTCAAATTTTAGGCAATATGTTTTTCAATCTGAATTACATAAGCAGTTCCCTAAGTGCCTTTTTTTTCAATTTGCATATGGTGTAGAAACATGATGCTAAAATTAATTAAGTACTCCAATTCATCTTGTTTCTACATGGGCAATCCAGATAATGCCGTGTAAATCAGTAAACTGATCAACAAAAATTTGTTGAACATCTACTATATGCCAGGCACTAAGTCCAGATGTGGACAAGACAGATGTGGTCCTCATTAATTTTCTGCATAACTAAAATTAGTTAGATGCTTGGCACTGAATAGGCCAGTAATCTACATCTTTGCTTGCCTTTGTCTCTTATTTGGTATCACAAAAAATAATCTTTGCCTTAGTGACTTATAAAACAGTAGTAAATCTGTGGCTATTCCACAGAGCTACCTGATTATACTAACACTTGCTGTAATAAGATGGTTTGCATTACTCTACCCCAGAACATGAAAGGCAAAACTGGGGACTCTCTGAGGTTGGGTCGGATCACAAGGGGTGAATCAAACAGGACACAGAAAGAGCTTGAGTTCCAGTTGTTCATCTGAGGGGCTGGAGGGCATTGTGGCTGATAACCACAACACAGTGTTCTGACTGACACATGTTTTCAGAATGAATCAAACAGAGACTGAGTGACTCTAGCCTTTAATATTCTGGCTGTCTGATCATTTTCACAGGTTCCTTATAGGTACTTTCAACCATTTGGCTTTGGGCCCCGTGGCTGTGCAGGAAAGTACATCGCCATGGTGATGATGAAAGCCATCCTCGTTACACTTCTGAGACGATTCCATGTGAAGACATTGCAAGGACAGTGTGTTGAGAGAATACAGAAGATACACGACTTGTCCTCGCACCCAGATGAGACTAAAAACATGCTGGAAATGATCTTTACCCCCAGAAACTCAGACAGGTGTCTGGAACACTAGGGAAGGCTGGTCAGTACCCACTCTGGAGCATTTCTCATCAGTAGTTCACATACAAATCATCCATCCTTGCCAATACTGTCATCCTCACAGTGAACACTCAGTGGCCCACTGCATTTTATAGGCATATTTCATATGGGTTGTCACCAAGCTGAGTGCTATTGGTCATCTGCTCCTGTTCATACCAGAGAACCAGACTACAAGAGAAAAAGCAAAGGCCAAGAGTTTGAGGGAGAAATAGTCAGTGAAGAAACTATCCGTAAAGGCCCGATTCCACCAAATGTGCTTTGAGAAGGATAGGCCTTCATTAACAAAATGTATGTCTGGTTCCCCACTAGAGCTCTACTGCCTCAACCCAAGGTGATTTTTATGTCTGGGGCAGAAACACTCAAGTTGATTAGAAAGATCAGCCCAATGTCAGGGTACCTGGGGCCAAACACAACTGCTAGTGTGAATTAAAATACTTTAATTTTGTTTTCTGTGGGGGTGGAACAGTAACATTCATAGTCTTTGGAGAAATGCTTAGAAATTCAGCATTTGACCCTTCCTGTGAATTAAGCCCAATTAATTCCTGTTTGTCCACATATGATCTGCCTAGGGCAAAAGTTAAATCAGAGGAAATTCTTTCCCAGTCTGTCAATTTATGCCTCAGCCACTTGCCTATACTACAATTCGTTGTATTACCTGTAGATTCAAGTAATACAAACTAATTTAGTAATAGCCTGGGTTAAGTATTATTAGGACCCTGTGTCTGCTCTAGAAAAAAAAATTCGCATACTGCACTTCAAATAAAAATCCTTTTGGCATGTTTCCATTTTTGCTTAGCTCAATTAGTGTGGCTAACCAAGAGATAACTGTAAATGTGACATTGATTTGCTCTTACTACAGCTTCAGTGACTGGGGGAGGAAAAGTCCCAACCCAATGGGCTCAAACTTCTAAGGGGTGCTCCTCTCATCCCCTTATCCTTCTCCCTCGACATTTTCTCCCTCTCTTTCTTCCCATGACCCCAAAAGCCAAGGGCAATAGATCAGAAAAGAACATGGTCAGAGTAGAACCCCTGAAGTATTTTTTAATCCTACCTCAAAATTTAAGTTACCTGAGAGATTTAACGTTATCTAGTTCATTGAATCATTGTATGTGGTCATGGATAAAATGCATACCTTGGAATTCGCTTTCTAAAGGAAATCAAATATGAATGGAGGAACTTTTCAAACACCACTTTACTTGTGTTATATAGCCAATATAACTATCTCTACTGAATGTCATTGAAAAACTGAAAAATTAAACTTATTTACAAATAGGTAAATATTTGTCATTGAATCCATTGCCATCCCATTTGACTATTCTTTTCATCCTACTATATAGTAATAAGGCAACAGCTGAGTATAAGATGAAAGTGTAATCTCCCTGAAAGCAGGAGCTATTTTCTTTCTTTTGTAATCCATCTGCATCCCCATCTCCCCATCCTGTCTCCCTGTATTCTCTCCCAAGCTCAGTTCCGAATAGGCACTCCTGCTCAGAGATACTCCCAACTGATGCAGAAACCAAATAAAGAGGTAGGTATTCCAAGAATTCAAGAATGGATATGAGTAAAAAATAAAACATTTAGTTGAGCTTGGAATTATTTGGATCATCTATATGGCCTAAAAATATATGGACTATGCCTGTGTACCTGAATATGTCTATAGTCAGCTCAAGACAATCATCCAAATAATTTAGACCCCTGAAAGCAAGGCCAGGATTTGCGATTTAATGTGTCCAGATTAATTCACTTGAAAATTAGTAACACTCTGTTTACATTGCCTCTGGGTGGAGCTGCATGGTGGAGGAAGTCCAACTTTGGATCCATGTACTTCACCTATCCAATACACTTGGGACATTTATGTATATTTTATCTGTATATATGAAGCCAAGGTCTGTGTCTACACAGTCAAAGTGAAATGAAAGTTTGATATAGTTGTACGTAGATAACTATTTTGCAGATACAAAAATATCCTAGGGAAAAACTGGGAGTGGAGGGGTGGGGGGTGGAAATCAGGGATATGGGGGAGGGACAGGAAGAGGGGAAGTGTTGGTTTAAATGATCCAAGCAAACTCTCCCAGAATCAAATACCTGGGTAGTTGTTCAACTTTTCATTCTGCTTAGCCTGTATAGACAAACCCCATATGTTTGTAAGGCTTGGCCTAGAAATTTTGGAATACCATTGGCTTTTCAGTAGGCTGATGAACATGTATTTGAAAATTCTATTATCTCTTCATAATTTTGCCTCACTGTTAAGTGCTTAACTGTCACTCTTGAATGTGCAATGTGCTGTGGATTCCATTTTCATCAGTTCTCAAAGAACTGGAATGTGTAAATTATCAGTGAAATGCATGCATATAAGGGCTCTATCATTATCAAATTGTAAGGACAATTGTCCCCTTCTATATCTCTGGGCATACTAGACACCACCATGCCTTCATTGAGATCCCATTTTCCCTCTCTCAAGTGGAAAATAATCACATCCAGCAAGCTCTCTCATTATTGAGAAATACCACTTGGAAATTGCCACTTTTTATTCCTAAGCAGCACCTTTCACTGCTAATGGTGCTAATATTCCACAAAAGCATGTGCCATTGGCCCACTGAAGGATGGAGGGACCCTTTTCAATCTGTATCAGCTGGGCTCTGGGACTGAATCTCTCACCTATTCTTGCAGAAGGACATACTAATTAAACCTTATCAAAGTAGTAAGTCAAATGGAGCATATGATGCTTTCAGTTGCTCTTAGCTCAAAGAACAAAGTCAAGGGCTTAACCCTTCATGGCTCAATTCTGTCAGGGCTTACCTGTTTCAAATTCTTCATTTCCTTTCTGCAGCTTTTAGCAGGTATTGGCCTATTCTAGGAAGTCAATGACCATAACCCTGTTTCTACCAGGTCAACAAGACAATGGAATGTATTTAGACAGGGCAACCCCCATTCATCAAGTCCAGCCCATTAAGTATACTCTACCCCTCTCTCTCCCATCAAGAAAACATTTCAAAGTGCAAAACAAATAAGAGTCATAAGAAAACAACGATAATTATCATAAGAATAACCTCGAATCCACTGTGATTTATAACAAAAAGCAAATGTTTCACAAACCTCAGTATTTTAGTTTGTTAGCAAAACATTTCTTGCAAAGAAGGTCTTAATTAGAAGGTATGGCAGCTGAGTGCCTGTGGTCCAGGTAATTTTTAAAGTTCCTTTCAGCACTGCGACTCCACGAATAGGGAGGCAGTGGAGCCCTGAATCTGGGCTCAGCCTTTTTGTAAGAATATGCTTTGGGCAAACTGTTTCATTTCTCCATATCACAGTTTTCTCATCAATCCAATGTGGATAATAATTATCTTATAAGCATTGCTATGAGGATTGCAAGAAATAATTTCTGTGAAGGCCTTTAGCACAGTGCTGGTACACAGCAGCCTCTCACTGAGCATAGGGCATGATAATGACAAGCTGAGTAATTAGGCTGAATCATGATCTCCTCAAACCTCTTCTTGTGCAGTAGAGGGCGGCAGGAGATGATGTGCCAGATGCTTCTATTATCTCACATTAGGCTTCATGACAACCTTCCCATCAGTATGAATGCCTCAGTAATCCCTGCAGCCTATTGATAAGACAGAGTCCCAGGGAGTTTGGGGACTTGCACCCAAGCACTCAGCTAGTAAAGGAGCAACCTAGATTCAAGTCCACCTCTCATTCCAAAGCCCTTGTCCCCTCTCTCGTGCCATCTTTTTGCAGCAGGACTAACCTGCTGAGAGGCTGGGGAGTCTCATTCCACTTGCCCAGCTCTCTCACCATGTGATGCTGGGTAAACCCCTTTTAAGGGCTGCTCATTCCCCATCTCATTGCCCGAGGAATATGAAGCAAGGAATATCTCAGTTTCTTCATCTATGAAATATGAATGATTTTACCTGCCTTCCCTACTTCCCAAATGTGTTTCAAGGTACCTTCTCAAAAGAGATCGAGGAAAGTGCTGTAAAAGTTTAGTTAGTATAAAATGGTAGTAGTATTAATGAGTGTATTCCAACAGCTGCCTCAATAAGAAATTATCAGATTCCATTTGGCCATTACCTGACCATCAGGGACATTTCTAGCTTCGCACAATTTCAATTCATTTCAGATTTGTCACTGCATTAAAAAATAAGGAGTGGATTTTATAGTCATTCTCTATAAACACACAATGTGCAAGGCAGACCGCATGATGGCCATAAAATTGCCTACATTTTGGCCAAATTGGCAAATGCTAATAAGTCTATTATGATTAACAGCTATTATGCAATTTCTTCTTCTGGCAAGGATTTCATATATGAATGAAATATTCAGTCCCTCACATAGTTACTTCCAGTGGGGATAAGCTAGGGGTTTGGTGTGGAGGAGGCAAAACCAGACACATGGGCACAAAGCTTTCCTCTTCTAGCCTAGTTAAGCCTGGATAGATGAAGAACGAAGGGTTGTGAAAGTACCTTCATTCTTTCAGGCCAGGAAAACAGTAACTGTAGGTACTTTCTTACTACATTAAGCCCTTTTAACAATCATGTCATTTACTTCTCTCAACATTACTGTGAGGTAGTTATTACTCTCCCCCATCCATCCATCCATTTTTATTCCTTTGCTACCTGCTTGGTAGGGTTTCCCTCCCTACCCACATATACCCTAACACATATGGCCAGTGTCTCAGCTTCTATTATCAAAAACTGCTCCCGAAACATTTTTTAAAAACTCCTTGGGAGGCTGAGGTGGGAGGATTGGTTGAGCTCAGAAGTTCGAGATCAAAGTGAGCTATGATAGTACCACTGCACTCCAGCCAGGATGACAAAGCGACACGCTATCTCAAAATAAATAAATAAATAAATAGATAAATAAATTGCTAAATGTGTCTACCTAAGTTATAAAGCATAGCTAAGTTTCAAAATGTCATCCTCCCTTACAGTAGAAGTTTTTGGTTTTCTAGGGAATTGCACAAAAGCTTGATAGGCGAGCTGGGCTTGTGGGAGGAGAGGAGGAGAGAAAGGAGATGGTACCTTCCAGATACCCCTAATTGGTCAACAATTTAGGTATTGATATTGGAGGAATTTAAGTATTGGGAAACTAGGGAATTCTGTCTCCTATCATAACACACCAGCCACTCCACCATGGGAATAAGTCCAAGAACAGTGACTTGAGATTTTGCCCTGTCTCTCCAACCAACAGCTAGGGGTGAGTCAAACCGATTCTACTGATTCAGCTATGTTATGCAACCAAAGTAAACTGATACATATGTGTTCTCTAGTCATCCACATTTTACTCATCTCCATGTCTGGCACACAGCCTGCTCTCAGTACATTTCTGTTAAATGAATGAAAGAGTGAATCTTTAAACCAGTAAGAGAAGTTAGTACTATCAAATTCCTAAGACTAGGCACCACATGTACACATTCTAAAATGCAGCCTTTGCAGTCTACTAAGTGCCACTGGAAGACAGTGAATGATCAATCCACACACTTAAGCAAGAAAAACATGGCCAAGTCGGGGAAACCGGATAATCTTGGTCAGGGGTACTGGCAGTTGGGGATAGATATTCCTGCTTGTTGGGAAATTGGAGGAGATGAACTTTGGACTCCTGCAACTGAAGATTCCACAAGCCAATGGGTTTGTTCCCCTCTCTACAACCAGTTGGTGAGGATTTAGACATTTTCTAAGTTAAACCAAAAAGCTGGCTTTGGGGAACACATAGCCTCAAAGGGGCCATCTTTCAGAAGAATCTCTTTTAGCTTAATAATCAGCCCATACTCATAAGGGTCGCAAATATATGGTATTTTGTGTTTAATAATCACATTTGATGCCCATTGGTTGCCAGGATAGGTAACACTATGCCTATTTACAAGGCTAATTCACTTCCAAATGAATTTAAAAAGCACATTTCAATCTATTTTAATGCAATTATTCCTGGTTCTCCTTCTTGGGTCTCATTCTAACCTCTCCCAACAGCCTGTATTTCTACTTCTCGCAGGTCTTTTGTGGCTCCTTCCATAATGAATCCTCTCAGTAGTTCTTCCCTTCTGCAGTTCCCCTCGGCCTGTCTCAGGACCAGCTCTGAGGACTGTCCTCTGAGGAAACTCCAGCCTGTCTCCCAGCCCCAGGCTTGCCATCTTGCCCCTATTGTTGAATGCCATCCCAGCAAACCTGGGCTGTGTTTGCTTTGTGTCCTTCTCTTTCTTCTACCTCTGCAGCTCCATCTTCCGTATTTCCCTCATTCCCTCCTGAGCCTCCTGTTTTCTACTTCCCCTTTCTCTTACCATCTGCACTCACCATCCTGAATTGCTCTGGCTGAGGTCAACCTTTTATTCTGAGCTGGTGAAGTGGAGGCGGCCACCCTCCTTTCATCATGACAAACTCTTGTGTAGATGAGATGTAGCCCTTCCTCCTTATATTTGTTTCCTAAAACTGCGGCAACAAATTACCACAAACTGGGTGACTTCAAACAGCACAAATGTATTCTCTTTTAATTCTGAAAGCCAGAAGCCTGAAATCAAGGTGTCGGCAGGGCCACACTCCCTTGGAGAGGGATTCTCTGGGAGAATCCTTCCTTGCTTCTTTGAGCTTCTGGTGGCTGTAGGCCATCCTTGGTTTCCTTGGCTTGTGGCTGCATCACTCTAATCTCTGCCTCTGTGGTCATATTGCCTCCTCCTCTTCTGTCTGTATCTTTCCCTCTTTTGTCTCAAATTTCCCTCTGCCTTCTCTCCTAAGGACACAGCATTTGATATAGGGCCCACCCAATATTCCAGGATGATTTTATCTCAAGGTTTTTAGTCTACATCTGCAAAGATCCTTTTGTCCAAATCAGGTCACATTCACGGGTTCAAGGATTTGGATGTGAACTTATCTTTTGGGGGCCCCCATTCGACCCACTGCACCCCCAGAACAGACTGGCACTTCTTGATTTTTAGAGCAGTAATTCCTAAGCTTTAATGTGTGAATCACCTAGTGATTTTGATACAATTCAAGTTCTGACTCCATGGGTGTGGATAGGGCCTGAGGTTCCGCATTTCTAACAAGCTCCCAGGTCACACTGATGCTGACATTTTGAGGAGCAAGGTGAGCCAAAATGTGTAGCTGTGTGATCCCCAGAGCAGTCACAGCAGCACCGCCTGGCAGCTTGTTGTAATAGGAATGCCCAGGCCCCACCTGGACCTACTGAGTCCAAATCTGCACTACAACAGGATCCTCACACACTCTAGTTGCATGTTAAAGGCTGAGAAGCGCTCATCTAGTCTAGAAGGTTTTTTTAACCCTCATGCTTTATACCTAAGACCCCACTTGATTACACTCTGAACTCTATCTTCGTGGAATCTTCAGCCTCGTTGGGGCAGGTCTTCTACAACCCTGCACACATTATAACTCCTCTGTGCCCCTAAGTGGAAGCCCTTGGAAGGCAATTAACAGCGTCTTCCCTTGAACACTGTTCTATTGCATAAATGTCCCCAACCTGCACCCCAAACCAAGTAGCCATGTGTCCCAAGACTGCTAATTCCATCAAGCCACAACAGTTGTGACACATATGGAAGCTACCAAACAGGATTTTATCCTGCTCAAATGAGTCACTAGAAAATTATCCCTGTAATCCTGGTTTGTTTGTTTGTTTGTTTTCAATACAGTGATCAATTAAAAGTGCTTTTTCCAGCCAGGTGTGGTGGCTCACGCCTGTAATCCCAGCACTTTTAGAGGCCGAGGCGGGCAGATCACCTGGGGTCAGGAGTTCGAGACCAGCCTGGCCAACACAGTGAAACCCCATCTCTACTAAAAACACAAAAATTAGCTCGATGTAGTGGCAGGTGCCTGTAATCCCTGCTACTTGGGAGGCTGAGGCAGGAGAATTACTTGAACCCAGGAGGCAGAGGTTGCAGTGAGCCGAGATCGCACCACTGCAACCCAGCCTGGGTGACAGAGTGAGACTCTGTCTCAAAAAAAAAAAAAAGTGCTTTTTCCACTCTTCTAAAGTTCCCATCAAACTCTTTACTCGTAAGGATTCAAACTATGAAAATGTGTCTCTCTTCTTTCATCCCAGTGAACTAAGAATGGATGTTCCCACAATTAAAAGCTTCTGTTAGGTATCTGCCATCATTACTTATGTGGTTTCTTTATTCATAGAATTTCCTCTGGAGGGGACCCTCCTGCCACCCTACCTCCTATTATGTAGGAGATACATAATTAGGCAAAGCCTGAACTTGGTCAACTTAGAATTAAATTCTACTATTTACCAGCTGTGTGTCTTGGGGCAAGTTGCTTAACCTCCTACAGCCTAGTTTTCCTCAGCTGTGAAACACACGCCCCACAGGATTCTTCCATTAGGTAGATCTTGAGTATTCGCACCCAGCATGTAAGGGGCAGCAACGAGGTTCAGAGAGTGTCTGTTTCCTTTCTTTGATCTTCCTTTGGTCCTCTTCTCTTCACATGGCTCTTAGGAAAATGAAGACGCCAATTACATATTTTTGTTTTCTTCCTCCTCCTTCTTCTCCCTGGCCTAGAGATCTTTCAAATTATTCATTTGAAGAGAAAACTGTCCCTGATCTTGTCTTAAAAAGTGCATGTATACTTTTCTCTACATCAAAAGAAAATTGTGTCAACTGAAAAAAAGAAAAAACTTTGAAACCAGTTTTATAAGCTGTCAGAATGAATTTGGGAATTTTCTACTGCTTAAATAACTCCATCTTATAACAGAAATAATTTATTTTTGACCTATTAATCATTTATTTCTTCAACAAACATTTATTGCCACATACTATGTGCTGGACCTGGTTCTTAGTGCCTATACCTTTGCACCCTATATGTCAAAACAGAAAACAAATAAAGTAACAAATAATGAAACAGATCATTTCAGATAGTGGCAAGGGCTATGAAGCAAATAGACTGGGTAATGAGATAGTAATGGGGGAGGTGGCTCTATTTTGGAATTAGGTGCTCAGGTAAGGCCTCCCTGACATACTGAAGTTAAGATCAAATTGACAAAGAATAGCCAGTCAAGATCTAGAGAAGAAAGTTCCAGGTAGCGGGAGCAGCACGTGAGAAGGCCCTCACGTGAGATCAAGCTTGGAATATTTGAGGGTGTATGTATGAGGTGGAATATTTGACACAGGCAGGGTGGCTGCAGTGTCATGATCAGAGGGAACATGAAATGAGGTGAAGCTGGCAAGATGGACAAACCACACTGGGTCATGAGGGTCTCAGAAGCTGGATTTTAAATAGAAAAAGTTGCTGGATCTGGCTCATTCTAGTTCATGAGAGCCACTTGTTAAGTTTTCAGGGTTTTAAGAGCTGATTAATGTCAAATTGATAGCTTGAAATTGGCCATAGTGGGAGTATTTACACCATGATAATTGGCAAATACAACAAACCCAGGTTCTTCTCCCGGATCTCTCCTCCAAGAGAGCCAGTTGTTAAACACTTAACAGAATACCACTGGTGTATGTGCAATTTAAGTGCAGTCAGAACTCACTAGAGGGTTTAAGCCAGAGGATGTTATAACATAATTTATGTTTTAAAATAATCCCTCTGGCTGCTGTGTAGAGAATGGCTCCTGAAGGATAAGACGGAAGCTGGGATGGGTGTGGGAGGGGCAATAAGAGAGACTTGAACAAAGTTCTTCTGACTTGAAATCCTGCATTCATTTTACTATCACACAAGACAGACAGAACTGATGCCTGCACTTAGTATTCTTTTCCTCTTTAAACTTTTGCTCTATAACCAGCTTTCTTCCTCACTTAAAATTACCATCAGACCAGACTTCACATCTGAATGTCTCAAATGAGTCAGAGCCTCAAAGACCCTCATATAGATTCTGGAAATAAAAATGACTAAGGTTCATTAGGATGAAAGAACAGCACCTTTTCTTGCTAGAAATTAATCATATCTCAGGGTTTCAGGGAAATTCTTTATATGATTTTACTACGTTCATAGCTTAATGGAACTTTCTGGCTAGAGTGGGCACAATCCACCATCTACAAACCCCGAGGTCTTAAAAGTTAAGAATGTTTTGCGTATGGCCACACAGCTCTTTGGGGCAACACAAGGACTGGATGCTCGGCCTCGCTCTTCTCAGTCCAGGTTGTGCTCAGAAAGCTCTAGCTTTCCCTGCCAGCAAGCTCAGGCCACTGGCTGCCAGCTGTAGGGTTGTTTGCTGCCTCTGCAATGGTGCCACCACCCCAGGGATGGGGTTAAAATCCCAGTTCAGCCCTGGAGGCCGCCTCCCAGCACAGGGCCCTGCCAGCCTGGTTCTGGCCCTCTCTCCTGAACCATAAAGCAAGACCACATCTCAGCCTGCCTGTGCAAGGCAAGGCAGAAATGGCAAAAGATGCCTTGCGCATTGATGAAGGCAGCTGATTGCTTCGGCATTTCCCTCCTCCGTGGTCTGGACGCGGGCCAGCCTTGGTCTAGTTGGCCTATATTCAAGTTACTTTTCTTTTCCTGATGAACTATGGTTCTATTCATTGTGGGGGAAATTGGAGGAAATGAATTGGTACATAAGTTTTCAAGTCATCTTTGTGTTTCTAAGGGACTGGCATCGAGCTCTCAGTAATAACACAGTCGTGAGATGCACAGATGGGAAGACGTAACCCTCTCTTTTTTTCCCTTTTTAAAAACTTTTTAATTGTGATAAAATATACATAACATAAAATGTACCATCTTAACCGTTTTTAATACAGGTCAGTGGTACTTGTACGTTCACCTTGCTGTATACCACTCACGCCAGAACTTTTTCATCTTGCAAAACTAAAATTCTGTAACCACCAAACATTTCCATTTTTCCTCCCTCCCAAAACCCTGACGACCACCATTCTATTTTCTGTCTCTGTGAATTTGATGACTCTAGATACCTCATGTAAGTATAATCACATAGGATTTGTCCTTATTGGCTTATTTCACTTAGCACAATGTCCTCAAGTTTCATCCATGTTGTGACATGTGTCCAGATAGCCTTTCTTTTTAAGGCTGAATAATGGTTCATTGTATACATATACTACATTTTGTTATCCATTAATCTGTCTATAGGCACTTGGGCTATTGTGAATAATGCTGCTACAAACATTCATGTACAAACATCTCTTCAAGTCTCTGCTTTCAATTATTTTAGATATATAGCCAGAAGTGGAATTGCTAGATCATACACTAACTCTATTTTTCATTTTTTTGAGGAACTACCATACTGTTTTCCATAATGGCTATACCAATTTATATTCCCACCAACAGTGCAATTTTCTGTTCGTTTTTGTTTCCTTAAATAGTAGCCAGCCTGATGGGTGTGAAGTGGTTGAAAATTGACTTTTTTCTCTTCTTTTAAGAGACGAGGTCTCGCTCTGACACTCAGGCTGGACTGCAGTGGTGCAGTCATAGTTCACTGCAGCCACAGACTCCTGGGTTCAAGCTATTCTCCCACCTCAGCCTCCCAAGTAGCTAGAAATACAGGTAGGAGTCATCATGTCCAGCTAATTAAAAAAAAATCATATAGACAGCGTCTCCTGTTGCCCAGGCTGATCTAGATAGAGGTAGCTATGCCCAGCAGCCAGACTAGGCAAGAAGCTGGTGAGATGCCACTGTTATAGCCAAACCCCTGCCTTCCTTAGCTGGACTCCTCAGACCTGGCTACACAGCCTGGCTTCCATCTCTCTTGTCCAAACAACCGATCCTGTAGCCTCTACTTGGACTTGAAAAGCTACTTCCCACAGCCACCGTTAGGACTCCGTCTTTTACCTCACATCCTTTAAATGCTGAGGATTAACCACAGCTCTAAATAGTTTGTATGTATGTCCCAGAAGCCAAGTTCATTTACATTTATTTTGAGGAAGAAATTCTTTATGAGTGAGGTACATATATTGTGTGGTTTCTTGGAAAATGATACACGTCTGCAAAGTAATTATTTTATCATCTGGCTAAAACCGTTTATTTGCTAATCCATGATCTTAAATAACCTGTTTCAGTTCATATTACTGAGGTACAATTTATAGAGACAAAGTGGAGCCAAGAGTTTAGGGTGTTTTGCTGTGATTGAGGGATAGATTAGGAAAGGTGCCCTGAACCTGGCCACAAATGCAGGTGCAGGTGCAAATGCATAGACCCTAGAAAGCACAGGGAAGATTATAAAGTGAGAGGAAGACCCTGTTCCAAGTGCCCAGCTCACACTCTTGCCCATTCCAGTCTCTGACCTCTCTTCCACTGGCTCTCCCCTCTCTACCCCCAGTTCCTAGACCTGTGGTCTGTGCCTCCATCATCCCTTACCTCTCCTCCAAATTTGTCTCATCCCATGATTTAGACAGGGTAGCAGATGTGGAATGACCACGGTGGGGAAAACGGCTGGATGAAGCTGGAGGATGTGGGCTGAAGAACCTGGAGGGCATGTCACATAGGGAAAGCAGGTGGGAGGAAGAGAGTGGGTTATGTGATGGGACAGAGGAGGAACAAGAAAGCTAGATTCACACCAGGACCCTCTGAAGCATGTGTGCCAGAGACTTGGCATATTGGCCAGAACTTCTAGACCACTGGATTGTCTGCATGACACAGACAAACCCATGGCAGCCAGATCGTAAACCACAGGGCTGCCCAACATCAAGCGGCAAATGGCATTATTTAGGAGCCCCGTTACCCTTGGAGGTCTCAGCTAGATTTTGAAACATATATATAAAATTTTCCAATTAGTTGCTTCACATAATTTTTCACTGGCTCTCTTACCTACACCTGAATTGACATAGGATAATCCTAAAATTATGTTGTTAGTTTACACATATCTAAAAGATTCCATTACAATTCTTTTTGTAAGTCTCAAATGATTAAATGTAATCATTTAATGTAATATAATCATTACATATCACTGTAATGATAAAGTTTATTAATGTATATCAAGGGTTCTCACCAGCTACCAGGCCTCATATTCTTTCAGGAGGGTTGATTATTGTCTTCCCAGGATGCTGGACATGGTACCTGGATTATATCTCTGTTGTAATTAATCCTCTAATGCTTGGCTGGTATCTATAATTTTAGTGCTTTACAATAAAGAAACGTGTATCCCTATTCACTATGCTGAGGAAGACTCCTATCTAAGGCTGAGTCTCCAGTTACCGGGGACTAGTGCTGCTCAGTTCCTATGCTGCAGCTACTGGTACTGCAAATCCCTCACTGTGGTACAATCACACTTGATCCACATGTGACCCACATGTGAAATGCATTTTATTATATATGATTTTGGAGTTGAGCTAAGTGCGAGGTGTGATGTGGTGTAGCGTTTAGGGGTTGTAACTCCTAAGAGGAAGGGGCAGAACACAGGGCAACTATGCCAAGGACACCCAGGGGACATGCAGGAACTTCGTCTTTGATTTAAAAAAAAAAAAAAAAAAAAAACAGCAAGCCTGATCAGGACAATAAGGACTCTTTTCAAATTGTGACCCAAGTGACTGATTAGAACCACAACTATGTGTGCCTTCAGAAACCCTCTGAGACAATCTCATCATGTAGTTGTAACTACACTGTGACTACACTTTAATTTCATCATAACTTTCACTGTCTCTAGCGGTGTCTGGGGTCCTTGATTACTTTAATATAGGCACTAGTAGCATGAAGTGCTCTGTGAACACAGGAAGTTAAGAAATCATCGGCTCACATGGAGCCTTTTAGGCCAGTGGCCTCTGTCATGCACAGCCCAACACTATTTCTTATTCATCTCTCTTCAAAACTGTCCACTGAAGGCAATTTCAAAAAAAAAAAAAAAGCCATTCTGAAATTGTTTCAAGCAGTGGCAGCATCATTAGAATAACAGTACGATCCCTAAATTTAATGTAGAAGTTCTGGTATGTCTACTGAAAACCAATATCATTGCATTAAAATCACACTTCATTCAGGGGGTTAGGACTGTCTTTTCCTTCACATTTTCAGGGTGTTTCCAAACAAGAGGATCATTTTGAAGCCAGATTGCTAATGTACCTAAAACATTACACATAATGTGAAATCCTTATTTTCTAATTTAAAAAATGTAATTCACCTTGTAGCTGAAATCAAAACAGAAACAGATGAAATGCAGTTATTAAAATTCAAAGCTGAAAATAAGTGGAAAATAGGAAAGATAGGTGATGAGCTGACTACTGTCCCATAAGAGCCGGCGCCTGTTTGTGGCTATTTCTGGACATGTTTTTCTCAATAAAGTAACATGGATGTGGGCTTTTAGGGTGAGTATAGTAGAGTTTTATAAAAGTGTTGTAATGTGCTATTGTTCCTGTACCTTTTATTGTCTGGTATCCTGAGCATGTTCAAGTTTAAAGTAAGAAAACAATAGTCCTAGTGATGCCGAGAAACTCAATTATTCCTCAGAGTGCCATGGTCATCTGCACACAAAATGTATCTTTAATGTGACTGTGTCATTTGTAAAGTTGACAAATAAAGTGCTATGAATACTCCTCTCCTCTTTGTGGAAACTGTCTATTTGTTAAAAATTATGATCCCCACTGATGTCCTTCATCTCCAGAGAATATAGAAGTAAGAGTGGCTTAGACCAGGTCTTCTCAAAGTGTACCCATAGGCTGGGGCCAGTCTGCAAACTGTTTGAGGGTTCCTGGTGAGATAAACATAGATATGAGTCGGAGTCTAGAAAGTTTATAGCAATTTGACAACAGCCACATCATTAAGCACACCACCAGAGGACTTGTTTCATGGAAAAGAGTAGAGGCCGGGCATGGTGGCTCACACCTCTAATCCCAGCACTTTGGGAAGCCAAGCTGGGGGTGGATCACATGAGGTCAGGAGATCGAGACCATCCTGGCCAACATGGTGAAGCCCCATCTCTACTAAAAATACAAAAA
>NW_012105331.1:330099-335521 GCF_000951045.1 Mandrillus leucophaeus
AAGGAAGTGACTCATGAGGCCTGAGGGGATGAGAGATGGAGGAGAAACAGCAACAATGAAAACACCTCTGAGAAAGACAGGATGAGAGACTCTGGGGAAAGAAAGAAAACACAGTGAAAGTAAAGACCTTGCCAAGGGCCAGCCCATCATGTGGGCAGAGAAGAAAAGAAAGGGATGATGTGGAGGTGTGAGCTGAAAAGCACAGGTTCAGAGATAAGTTGCTTTTTGTATCCATTTCAGGAGCAGAGCAAGGGGCAGCGAGGCCAACTAGCGATGTTTCCCATCCAGAGACAGAGAAGGGCAGGGAGCAGAAATCACTGTTTCCGGAGTGGAAAAACACAACTGAGTGTCTGAACCGCGAAAGTCACAGCGTCAGCTGGCTGGACAGCTGAGCGTCCAGGTTTGCCGGCCAGCTCGGGCAGCTGATGCTCATGTCCCCTCACCCCTGAGCCAGTCTGGAGCCAGGATGTAAATAAGTCACCTGCGTATGTTAAAAATATAACAGGACAGCCATTGGCCTTGCTCAGCAACGTTGAAGAGTCCTGCAGATGGAATGGTGCACTTCAAGGAAGAAAAAGTACAAAAGAAAAATTGCTGATTATGGCAAAGGAGAAAACAGGGTGAATCATCTGTTAAGCCTGGGTCAAGAAAATGTCTTGGCCAAACAACTCACCACTTTTCTTTTAAAGACTAAGCAGACCCCACAAAAATGTGCAGGTCTGTGGGCCAAAGGGTATGGGCTGGAACCATACATTGGAAACTGCCCCCACTGTCTGCCAATTGCAGAATGGGTGCATACATTGTATTTTGAGACAGCAATGAGAATGAACAAACTTCAACTACATACAACAATGTGGCTGAATCTCACAGCAGAACATTCTGGTTTCTGTGCCCCCCCCCCCCAATAATAAAGCAAGTTTCAAGTGTATATGTAAAGTTGTTTTAACATTTCTTTATGCCATATAAACCTGTAGTTGTTTTGACTTCTTTGAACCAGTTATAACATCTTACCAGTTCCCTTGTTCAACTAGGGAGTTAAATAAAATCTTTGATACGCGTTCATTGTACATTTCCATGAGAACCATTATTTTACTTATTTAAAAAGACTATCCTCTATCACATGCGAAGAGGTCAGGTTCAGATGCATGGTCCCTGGGTTTCCTGAGGAAGGCCCCCTCTTCATTGTACCATGGTCTGCTGGCAGGAGGCCCAGTAGACCTCATAGGGCAGGCGTGAGGCCAGGACCCAGGTTGGCCTTGTCTTCTGCTTCCTGGCCAGGGTTGGCATGGACAGCGGAAGGCAGGGTGGATTTTGGAAGGAACTCTGCCTGGCCCAAAGGCAATAAACAGTGAGCAGGGAAGGATCCTGGCAAGGCCAGAGCTGCGGGCCCCATCATGGGCTGCCTAGGGGCTGAGGGACCAAACTGGAACGCTGGAATTGGGTGGTGCAAAAAAAGAAAACAATGCAGCTAACTGGGTAAGCGCAAACACAGGATCGTGAAGGACACAGTTTTAGGTTCTTCTTTGCCCTCTTCCTAGTTCTGTGATCTGGGCAAATTAACAAATTCCCCAAGTTTCATTTCTTCCTCTTTAAAAAAATGTTGATGATACCACAGTACCTATTTCCTGGGTGGGGGCAGGGCAGTGTGAAAATTAAGTAAGGTGATACACGTGAGGCTCTTGGTACCACCTATGCCCTGAACATGTGATAAATGGCAGTTATTTTCATTGTTATTGTCAGCGAGAGACTGCAGCTTCTGGTGGAGGATGCATTGAGTAAGTGCTTGTGGCTCTTGGGTTTTTTGAACTATAGACCACTCTTCGTCACTATTATTTTCCCATGACCTAAAAAAACATTGTAACCCTCCCAAGGTGAAGTAAAAAATAGAATGAATCTAAAAAGAAGTCAAGTTATCATTAATTTATCAAAGCAAGAAGTACTTTACAATTCTTAACCACAGGAACAAAGATGCATAAGGAATTTCTTTCTTTCTTTCTTTTTTTTTTTTTTTTGAGACAGGGTCTCTCTCTGTCACCCAGGCTGGAATACAGTGGCGTGATCTTGGCTCACTGCAACCTCCACCTCCAGGGCTGAAACAATTCTCCCACCTCAGCCTCCACAGTAGCTGGGACCACCAGGCCCAGCTAATTTTTGTATTTTTTGTAGAGGCAGGGTTTCTGTATGTTGACCAGGCTGGTCTTGAACTCCTGGGCTAAAGCAATCTGCCCACCTTGGCCTCCCAAAGTGCTGAGATTACAGGTGTAAGCCACCATGCCTGGACAGGAATTTCTTTTAAGAGAAGAAGTAGCTAGTGATGGCAGTCGTAATGGTTGGCATTTATTAAGCATTTGTTCTCTGCCAGGCAGGATGCCCACGAAGCAGCGTGTCCTGTCGTTTCATTCCTCATTTATCACATGCTAAAGGCAACCTCATGAGGGGGTGCATGTTACTGCCTGTTTCTAGTTGGGAAGTGACAAAGAGCTGGGATTTAAACCCAGGCTAAGCCAACCAGCCCTGCTGTGTGTGGAGGAGGCTGAGAAGGCTGATCCTAGATGCTAGGGTGTGAGGGTAGATATGAGGTGCTGGCAGGACCTCCAGGCAGCACTTTTCAGCCGGAAGTTGAAATGTAGGACTGATGCTAAGGAGAGGTCAGATATGTTATTCATTTAGCATATATTAATGGAGGGCCTATTATGTGCCAGGCACTGTTCTAGACTGAATAAAAGAGGCAAAAATCACTGCTTCCATCGAGCTATAATTCCAGTGGAGCATTTAGATAACAAACATAGTAAATAAGTAAAACACATAGTATGCTAGCTAGGGATAAGGTCCATAGAGAAAATTAAAGAGAGAAAGGATTCAGAGAGCCGGGGTGGGGGTGGAGGGTGCAAGTGTACTTAGGGTGGTCAGGGAAGGCTTATTTAGGGGCATTTGTGTAAAACCTGCAGGAGGTGAGGGAATAAGCCATGCAGCTTTTTGGGAGGAGAACATTCTGGATGGTGGGAACAGCAGTGCAAAGGCCCCAAGGTGAGAGAACACTTGGCATGTTTGAGGAGCAGCAGGAGGCCATTGTGGCTGGACCAAAGTGGACAAGGGCACGCATGTCAGAGACGTGTCAGAGACAGGCAGGAGGTGCAGACCCAGAGGGGCCTTCTATGCTGAGTGACTCGAGGGTGGTCCTGAGCAGACCAAATACACCGGCTGGCTTAGGCAAAAGAACTACTCTGGCCACTTCACGGACAGTGAAGTCTAGTGGGGAAGGGGTGACACAAGAAATCACTCAGAAGCCACTTACAGTAACTCAGACAGAAAACGGTGGTAGCTGGAGCAGCATGGCAAGCGACTTCGGGGAGCAGTAATGAGATTCTGGGATTTGGGAGTCTTCAGAAACCTTTGAGACTGTCCTTTGAGGGGTGTTCCCATGTGGGGCCTGATCCCAATAACCTTTCTTGGAAAGCCCTCTCCTGGTGTCTCCAGGATAATAGAACACATCACCCATGAAAAGGAGCCTTTCTGGCCCCTGCCAAGTGTCCGGGCACAGGGCCAGCTTTTTCTCTATCCCCCAGGGATTCTGGGCCCCTCTCTAAGACATGAACAGTGACAGGTAATGAGCACTGAAAGCCCCTTAACTTCCCTCAGATTTTCCTCAGAAACGAAGCAAATGCCACCAGGAGCAATGTTCCAGTTTCTATTGTTGCGTTAAAAACACCCTAAAACTTTACGACATAAAGCACTATGTTCTTATGCTCTCGGATTCTGTGGGTCAGTAACTCTAAGAGGGTACCACGGGGTGGCTTGTCTCTGCCCCATTATGTCTGGACCCTCAGCTGGGAAAGTTCAATGGCTGGGGGTGATGGATGACAGAGTCTGGCATCACCTGGAGGTGTCCACGCACACATTCTGGCTGTCGGCTGGCATCTCCGCTGGCTACTGGGCAGAACATCTACACTTGGCCTCTCCCTATGGTCTCCTTGTGTAGGGCGATGTGGGTGTCCTCCACGCCACAGTGGCTGGGTCTGGAAGGCCTGTGTTATGTGCATGAGAACTGACCCTGCAGCAGCCACCTGGCAAGCAACAGAGATAACAGAAAACAAAATTGCCACACTGCAGATAGCAAGACAAAGAGGTGGAAAGTACTGGGGGCCCGAATTAACCTGGGGCACTCTACCTCAAATTTCCTGTTTGGTGAAATCAAATACATTTTCTGTTTGCTTAAACCAGTTCAAGTTGGGGTTTTCTGTTATTGTCACTAAAGGCAGCATAACTGATACAGCGATCTTGATCTGCCAGGTCTCTGGTGGGCTGCATACTCCGGGGAAGGAAGCCAGGGCTGGAGTATCACCACCCACGACAACCGACATCCTGCTGCCAGCAGACAGCTGCTGCCTCCTGGGGCAGCTGGGGTCAGGGGTCGCTATGGTTGTTCATGCATGAGCTGTCAAGACGTGATTCTCGGTATCTTCTCCCCATAAAGGCAAAGAATCGATTCTTTGCAATTCTCAAGAACTCACACCCAGGGGATGGAGGCGGGGGTAAGTGGGGAGTAGTTCTGATGTGTGGTAACTTGACGGTGATGAAACAAAAAAATGGAAAACACTAGGGGGAGAAAACCCTTCAGACATGGCCCCAACACTCCCAGGGAGTTGCTCACCTGAAGTCGTGCGTATGGTGAAAAAAGAGGCTGTTAGTGTCCCAGACACATCCCTTAGACCTTTCAGTGGACTTCAGCCAACTTCAAACTGTGTGTCTCTATGCCTGTGCCTGGGACTTTTTCCAAAACTGTGGAAATCCCCTCAACTCACATGCAAAGAAAGCCAGAAGTGGGGGAGAATTAACACCCCTAGGGAGCAGCCTTCCACCAATGCACCTAGAAGCTGCTGTATAAACACCCTGTCCTCTCCCTTGGGTGGTAATATTCTGAGGCGTGTGTTTGATATTGGTTTCCAGAGCTTCCTCACGGAACTAAGCTCCATCTGCCTGCTATGAGAGCTGGTGGAACTGCATCCTTTGTTGGCTGCCTTCCTTCCTGAATCACTTCCCCATTTCCCCCTCCCCTACTGGCATTCTCTGCCCCTCCCAGATAAATTGCCTATGCTCAAATCTGTCTCAGCATCTACTTCTAGGGGGCCCAAACTAAGGTAGTGATCATAAGGGAGTGGTTGGTTGAAGAACATGAGAAAATAAATTGACAGGAAAATCTCTGCAGGATGAAGTGACAATCGAGCCATAGGATTCTCTTAACTAGGAGACTCCAGAAGTCATGAAACCAGGGCTTTTTTGACTTGCCAACTGGGAGATGAGCCTCCTAAATTTTCAAGGCCCAGTGGTAGCTCATGGGTGCCCAGTTGTTGAGCCTTCTGTGTGTCCAGGGGCCAGGGCACCATTAATGCCATTCTGATTGGATCTAATCCCAACAGCACCC
>NW_012105331.1:336391-339294 GCF_000951045.1 Mandrillus leucophaeus
ATCAGGTCACAGCTGCAGGAGAGGGATGTTATGTTATGCAGCATGGCCGCCCCGGCAGTGGTTGGGGAGTATTGAGCCCCACACTCAGACAGACACTTAATTGTGACACTCAGGAGTGTACTTAACCTCCCTGACCTTCAGTCTCTCCAACTGTAAATAGTAGTTCCTACTTCATAGGGTTATCTTGAAGTTTAAAAGCATATAAAATTCCAGCCTGGGCGACAGAGCGAGACTCCGTCTAAAAAAAAAAAAAAAAAAAAAAGCATATAAAATACTAGTGCCGGACACATCATCAGCTCTCTATAAACGGCAGCTCTTATTACCACTGTGGGCATTCGGCTGTGGTTTATAACACTGTAAGCAAGTGTGGACTAATAACAGCTGTTTCCACAGTTGTCAGTTTTAGGAGCTGTTAACACGATTGCAACTGCGGGTCTGAGAACCCGGGATGACTGTTAGAGAACCCAACTGAGATTTCACATTAGAGAACTAATGATATTAAGGAAAAGAGTCATGTGCAGGCCGTGGAGTGGATGGTGAGGACAGCCAGAGAGCGTGGAGAAAGTTACCAGAAGGCCCAGCTGCCATCAGGAGGACTTTCCAGGGGAGTAGCCCACTCGGCATGATGCGGATGCAGGAGCCAGAGGAAAAACTCTGTGAGCCTTGGAGCAGAGCTGGCACGTGCGGGTTTATTGACCACAAAGCATGAGGAAGAGATTTTACATAGGTCGAGGCTATCTGAGGAGAAAGGAGGTTAAGACCACAGCAAAGCTGTCTCTGTTTCACACCAAGTGTCCTCACCAGGCTGGGCCTTCCCACTTAGCTGGGAGGAGGTGCAGGGGCTGGGCAGCGAGGTGTGCACACACCTGGATGTGCCAACGTCGGGGCCGAAACTCAGAGGCCAAGGAAGCTTCTGAAAGAGCAAGGTAAGTGCCCCCAGGGATGGGTACTAGAGCATCCACCGTTGGAATTCACGTTTCTGAAGCATCGATCTGAATGTTGTTCAAGAATACCATGCCCTTTCCCCTCCACACTTTTCAGACAACAGGATGACCACACACAGCTGGGAAACAACACTTTGTAAGCAAACTCCAGAGTGGGTGACTTCTTTGAGGAAAGAGTGAAAATAGACAAAGATGTTGCAGGGGGACAGTATTAGAAGAGCTCCCCTCCAAGGATATGCTGATGTACACCTCCCTGGGGCTGAGAAGCACCCAGAGAGGAGCTTGGGCCACCACTGAGCACTCAGGGGGTGGGAGAGATGCCACCATGAGCTCCTTGAGGCCAGGAATCATTTCCAATCCAAGTATCAACTAATTTATCTTGGTTTAAAAAAATCATTAAATTTTCATGTGTTTATTCCAGAAATACAACTTCTCTTCTTTTCCTCCATCCTCCATGCACGCAACACACAGAGCAAACCCCACATCTTGATGGATGACTGACTGATAAATAATATAGTACTCCTTCTGCCCTGAAGCCCCGACAAGAACAAGGCTACCTCTGGAATCCACTCGCACACTGATCATGACTGTGTCATCAGGGTTTGATCTTGGTCTATCACGTGAATCTCTACCTTGTTCTATGGGCCTGCGACACAATCAGGGCAAACCAATGGATTTCCCTTAAAGAAGGAGCAAGGGAAATCTGTGCAACAGCCTAGTATAAATATATTACATCCTGGAAAAATAGACTATCGTAAAAGTCTACTTAACTGATGTACTCCACTCTGAACAAGCAAACCACACCCTTTATCAACAGCTTCTTATGGCCCTTTTATTACTGCCATTACCCCACCTGAAATAGCCCCCCCAGTCCATGGGAAGTGCTGTCGTGGAAACAGCACTTATTCTGGAGCCAGACAGGACCACGTTCAAGCCCTGGTTTACACTTACCAGTTGTGGATCTCTTTCCTAATTTGGAGAATGAGGATAATGCTACCTGCCTTATGGAGATGTCATGAGGATTAAATGATGTAACTTCTAACCCCCAGGTTTTACAGCTTAGAAGCCAAACCATAGATGATTCTAGAAGGCAACCTCCTTGCCAGGTCACAACCAAACCATAGCCAGATGAATGAACGTAGGGAGCTGAGTGAGCATTTTTGAGCTCCAAGTCTGTAGCAGGGATCCTAAGGGTGGGAGGGATGTCAGTGGGAGGGGACTCATGATGTCTTAAGACCTAGATAAGGGATGGGAGCAGAATGGGAGCCTTCCCCAAATCCATTTTCCCTTTCTTCCTCACCAACAAAAGCCTGGTACTCAGGGTTTCAATGTGCCCAAAAGAAAAACTGTATTCTGCAGCCTACCCTGTAGATAAGGATGGCGACAGAACTAAATTCTGGCCAATAATACATACGCATAAGATATTGAATGAGGCATTTGGGAAAGCTCCTTAAAGAAACAGTGGATTCATCTGGGAAGCCCTTTTGCATTTCCTCCTTCCTTTGCTAATTGGAACTCAGACATGAGGACAGGAGCCGCCGAGGCCATCTTGGAAGCATGAGGCAACCCTAAGGCTGAGAGTACAGAAAGATACAAGGTGCCTGTGATGGCGCTCTCCACCTCCAGACTTACTTTATGTAGGAGAAAAATAAAGCCTTATCACTTGTCATTTCAGGCCTGTTATTAGGAGAGTTTGGTAGCTAGCCTCCAAGGTGGCTCCCAGTGATCCTCACTGGGACCACTGGGAGGATTTGTGCTCTTGTATAGCCCTTCCACACGTTGAATAGAACTGATCTGTGTAACCAATAGGATGTTAAGAAAATGACAATGTGTGATTTCTAGGTCATAAAAGACATGGTGGGTTCTGCCTTGCTTTCCCCTGGATCACTCACTCTAGAGGAAGTCAACTGCCAGGTCTTGAGGACATGCAAGCAGCCCTACAGAAAAGTCCACATGGCC
>NW_012105331.1:341709-344040 GCF_000951045.1 Mandrillus leucophaeus
ACCGCTCATCCACTCATCTCCTGTCTCCCTGCAGCTAAGGAAACCTCTCAGCAGTGATCAGCATAGAGAATGGAGCCTCTTTTGTTCTTGTCCATTCAGTGTGTTTATTTTCAAGATTGCATTTGTGGAAAGCATTTAAACAGCACCGTTTATAAGAAAACAAAAGTCACCAGATGGAAAAATAGAATAAGAAACACACACACACACACACACACGAACTCCCCAAGCAATATAGCCAGGGCAGCGGGAGTTATTGTTGTCCTGCTGTTGTGGATAATGCAGCTGTGTTGGAAAAGCTGTCTGCTTTTGACAGCCTAGAATTTTCCAGAGGGAACTGAACATAGCTCAACAGAATTCTGTGCTGCAATTCACTTCTTGAGAAAGTTTGACAAACCTTCCTCTTCCTCCTAGGACAGAACAATAGCTACTAGAATTACCATATATATTGAATTATAAAGCACAGGCAAGTTTTTCTTGCAATAATGCCTCACAGTTGGCCCATATCTTATTTGGACAGATAACGTTCTTTCTTAGGTCCTCCAGAGCCTAAGAAAACCCTTAGCCACTGGCTGGCTGCAAAGCCAGGCTGATATGAAAACAAGAAAGGTGGCGGCTGTTTCTGAGGCTGAGACAAACATCACCTCCTGCCCTTGAGGAAATCAAGAAAACCAAACTGCTTTCCCCTCTCCCCAACTCCACCACCAAACACATTATGATTTTGCCTATACTGGGGGTTGAAAACCTTCAGCAATATGCCAACCTTCAGTCACAAGTAACTCCTAGCCATGACTTCCTCCCTGCCATTCCTTCTCCTAATAGCCAACATGGGAGAAAAAAGATGGCAGTGTGAAAAGATGCTCAAGTCAGGACTGGTGTTCTGGATCCTGTGAGGAGGAGTCTTAACATTAATTTTCCCTGGACTGATCTTAGCTGGACCCCCAGCCTCCACCCACAGCCACTCTGGGTGTGGCACGCTCAGAAGAGGGCATCAGGTCACAGCTGCAGGAGAGGGATGTTATGTTATGCAGCATGGCCGCCCCGGCAGTGGTTGGGGAGTATTGAGCCCCACACTCAGACAGACACTTAATTGTGACACTCAGGAGTGTACTTAACCTCCCTGACCTTCAGTCTCTCCAACTGTAAATAGTAGTTCCTACTTCATAGGGTTATCTTGAAGTTTAAAAGCATATAAAATTCCAGCCTGGGCGACAGAGCGAGACTCCGTCTAAAAAAAAAAAAAAAAAAAAAAGCATATAAAATACTAGTGCCGGACACATCATCAGCTCTCTATAAACGGCAGCTCTTATTACCACTGTGGGCATTCGGCTGTGGTTTATAACACTGTAAGCAAGTGTGGACTAATAACAGCTGTTTCCACAGTTGTCAGTTTTAGGAGCTGTTAACACGATTGCAACTGCGGGTCTGAGAACCCGGGATGACTGTTAGAGAACCCAACTGAGATTTCACATTAGAGAACTAATGATATTAAGGAAAAGAGTCATGTGCAGGCCGTGGAGTGGATGGTGAGGACAGCCAGAGAGCGTGGAGAAAGTTACCAGAAGGCCCAGCTGCCATCAGGAGGACTTTCCAGGGGAGTAGCCCACTCGGCATGATGCGGATGCAGGAGCCAGAGGAAAAACTCTGTGAGCCTTGGAGCAGAGCTGGCACGTGCGGGTTTATTGACCACAAAGCATGAGGAAGAGATTTTACATAGGTCGAGGCTATCTGAGGAGAAAGGAGGTTAAGACCACAGCAAAGCTGTCTCTGTTTCACACCAAGTGTCCTCACCAGGCTGGGCCTTCCCACTTAGCTGGGAGGAGGTGCAGGGGCTGGGCAGCGAGGTGTGCACACACCTGGATGTGCCAACGTCGGGGCCGAAACTCAGAGGCCAAGGAAGCTTCTGAAAGAGCAAGGTAAGTGCCCCCAGGGATGGGTACTAGAGCATCCACCGTTGGAATTCACGTTTCTGAAGCATCGATCTGAATGTTGTTCAAGAATACCATGCCCTTTCCCCTCCACACTTTTCAGACAACAGGATGACCACACACAGCTGGGAAACAACACTTTGTAAGCAAACTCCAGAGTGGGTGACTTCTTTGAGGAAAGAGTGAAAATAGACAAAGATGTTGCAGGGGGACAGTATTAGAAGAGCTCCCCTCCAAGGATATGCTGATGTACACCTCCCTGGGGCTGAGAAGCACCCAGAGAGGAGCTTGGGCCACCACTGAGCACTCAGGGGGTGGGAGAGATGCCACCATGAGCTCCTTGAGGCCAGGAATCATTTCCAATCCAAGTATCAACTAATTTATCTTGGTTTAAAAAAATCATTAA
>NW_012105331.1:348705-373906 GCF_000951045.1 Mandrillus leucophaeus
GGGAAAGCTCCTTAAAGAAACAGTGGATTCATCTGGGAAGCCCTTTTGCATTTCCTCCTTCCTTTGCTAATTGGAACTCAGACATGAGGACAGGAGCCGCCGAGGCCATCTTGGAAGCATGAGGCAACCCTAAGGATGAGAGTACAGAAAGATACAAGGTGCCTGTGATGGCGCTCTCCACCTCCAGACTTACTTTATGTAGGAGAAAAATAAAGCCTTATCACTTGTCATTTCAGGCCTGTTATTAGGAGAGTTTGGTAGCTAGCCTCCAAGGTGGCTCCCAGTGATCCTCACTGGGACCACTGGGAGGATTCGTGCTCTTGTATAGCCCTTCCACACGTTGAATAGAACTGATCTGTGTAACCAATAGGATGTTAAGAAAATGACAATGTGTGATTTCTAGGTCATAAAAGACATGGTGGGTTCTGCCTTGCTTTCCCCTGGATCACTCACTCTAGAGGAAGTCAACTGCCAGGTCTTGAGGACATGCAAGCAGCCCTACAGAAAAGTCCACATGGCCAAGAATCAAGGCCTCCTGCCAATAGCCAGCATCGACTTGCCAGCCCTGTGAATGAACACTTGGAAGCAGAGCCCCTGGCTCATGAAGCCCTCAGACAAATGAAACCCTAGTAACATCTTGAGTGCAATCCCAGTGGAGACCTCGAGTCAGAACCACCAGATAAGCTGCTCCCAAATTTTTGATTCATAATAACTGTGTGAGACAATAAATGTGCATTGTTGTTTTAAGGCCCTAAATTTATTATACAGCCATAAATAACTAATACATAGACATACTCAATTCCCAACTGATACAGAACCTAAAGAGGCAACTTGGAATGACTATACATGACACCCAGACGACCTGCACTCTCCAACATGCTGAAATCCCATCCAGAGAGGCACAGCTTCCCTCCTCCTCTCACTACCTCCCTCTGAACATGTGGGAGACATGCAGCACCCTTCCTGTAGACCACAGATACTGGTGCCAGCTATAATCAAAGAAGTCAGTCCATCCCATTCCACTTGAGGAGTGATCTCAGCCGGCTCTTTTTTCTCCCAACTTGCCCAGGTGCAGGAGTTCTCAGCCCCACACCATCTCACCCTCACCAGCTCAGCCCATCATCTGTTACATAGGGGGCCTCCAGAGTTCTGGGCCATTGAAAGTGGGTTGTCCATGGGTGTCAGCTGGATGCTGAGCCAAGTTTGGGGGAACGGAGTTCCTGCAGCCAACTGCCTCTTGGCAGCAGTCCCCACTGGCCTCCTCAGTAGACAACTGGACATGTTAATTGAAACTGATTCCCTTGGGATTTCTGGAACTAGAGAATTGAGCTGGAAATTCAAGTTATTTTCCCCAAAGTCATAAAAATTATTTCCAATCTGAGGGGCTGGGAAATGTGCTCATGTAATCCTTGAAAACTCTTCTGTGTAAGAGACCTTTTGAAAGTGAAACCGGAAATGTACTGCTGCTTGTTTTCTGATTCTTTCCCCTCAAAGAAGATGCTAACTCTTCCCTAATTGCCATTAGGAAAGAGAAGAATTGTTCTCATTCCCTCCCTTCCAGTGGCAGAGAGGAATGTCCACAAGATAGAAGGAAAAAAAAAAAAAGCACATGATACAGGTAGAGGAGAACATCAATTAAGAATACGAGTTGTATTAGTTGGAGTTCTCCAAAGAAACAGAACCAATAGGAGGGAGGATAGATAGCTAGATTCTCAAATGAGGTTTATTATAAGGAGTTGGTTCACATGATGATGAAGACAAAGAAGTTCCATGGTCTGCCATCTGCAAGCTTCCCTCCTTACCCAGGAAAGCCAAGGGTGTAAACTTTAGTCAAAGACCTGAGAACCAGCCACTCTGATGGTGTAAGTCCCAGCCTAAGGGTAGGAGAAGGCCCATGTGTCAGCTCAGCAGTTAGGCGAAGAGAAAGAACGCGACCTTCCTCTGCCGTCTGTTCTACTTAGACCCTCCAGGGGTTGGATGAGGCCCACCCACCTTGGGAAGTATGATCTGCTTTATTCAGCCCACCAATTGAGATGTTACTCTCATCTGAAAACACCCTCACAACACACCCAGAAATAATGTTTAACTGGCTATCTGGGCGTTCCAGGCCCTCTCAAGTTGACACCTAAATTTAACCATATATAAAAGCCTATTTATAGAGCACATGCCACTCCTTGATCACATCTGATGCTCTGGGGACAAGGACCTCTGTACACATCTACATGTCCCAAGCTGTTTTCTCTTCCATCCTTTCTTCAATGCTTTTCTGCCCAGAATGGTCTTTTCTCACTTTCGTATGTGGCTAAATCCTACTCCTACATTAAGACTCAGTTGGGGCCACCTGTCAGGATGTGTCAGGAGCAAGTGCTGCAGGCTTCCATGATCCCCATGCTGTCACCCACACCACGTTGTTCTCATAACCCTCTGTGCACTGACCTCCATGCTTACATCACTGACCCCTTAGACCTCTACCCACCACATTACTCTGGGGATTTCTGGAGAACAGGAGTTTCACTTCTGTCTTCCCAAACCCATCGTTTAGATTCTAGAACATTGCCTAGCAAATAGTAGATTCTCAATAAATGTGTGATGGGTGACTAAATTGATTGGATAAATGAATAAATATGCAATATGCACTGCACAGTGGAACACCATCCCATCCACTCCATTTTATTTTCTTAAGCTTTAAACATTGCCCTCAAGAGATATTTGGGGGCTGCTCCCTGGCCCTGGAATTTCCCACTCCTAAAACTGGTCCTTAAACCACCACACTCAGGAGCAGGAATTCCAGACCACTTCATTTTTCCAACTCAAAGTAATCTAGCTTTGACGACTCTCCAGAGTGGTGAGAAATTCAATCTCAGTCGCATTTGGGGGTGTCAAAGTATAATTTCAAAATGCTAAAAATGTAACTTTCATATAAATATATAAGGAGCATGTGTCAAAAGATTTACATAATTCATTAATGAGAGAAGGCAGGATGAAAAAAACGGGCTCAAAAGATGACACAAGGAAATGATATATATAGAAAGTCAGTGATAAAAAGAGAACAGGGGAATGAGATTGTTAAATTAGATATGAAACTAGTTAATGCCCAACATAGCAATAAAACCATCACTCTTAGGGTTTCCTCCTCTACCAAACAGAAACATTTTCACTTCAACCAGGCAAAAATCATTCACCTCCCTTCCGTTTTTCTGCAAGCTAGCATCTAATGCTATAAATTTTGAACCTTAATGACTATAAATAGGAAGCGCAAAAAAGTTACCTTTCCCTAAAGAACACAAGTGAATTCTATCCTGGAAACAATTCTACCAATAAAGAAGTTAAATGAGAAAGAGTTAAGTTGGGGATTTAGGCATTTAAGACAGATGTGAAAACGAGACTAAATGAGATATAGTCACAACGTGTATATGCAGCAGGGGAGCACGTGCAGGGCAGTCTGACCTAGTGAAGAAAGGACAATAAAGAGAGATTATAACAGTGACGCTAGAGCCAACGTCTACATAAACAAGAGAAGGCGCAAGAGAGCTGGTGTTTTCAGACAGTGATCTGATGAAAAGACCACTAACTTACATACAGCAAATATCCAACATATGCCCTGATAAAATATTAACCCAAAGGTCTGTTGAGAGTTTAGGATGGATGCCCAGATTCTCCCCTCAGGGCTTTGCTGCTAAGAGAGCTGTCTGCTCAGATAAAATGCTAAATGTGAAATAAAATGGTTTTCTACTCGTTCCCCATCACACAGCTCCCCTCAACCTCAAAGGCAGGTCTGCAGAACAGAGCCACAGTCCCTGGCTCACCTGCTCACTAGCAGAGGAACCTCCGGGGTGCTCAGTGGCCACCAGCCCCTTGAAGGTAGCCTTGCCTTGGGGGACTCTCTACACAGAAGTGGGAAATGTGAGAGCTCTGAAGACGGAAAATTTGGTGACAAAACTTGAGCTGAACTGATGGAAAATGTTTATAGCTTTCATTTATTCCCCTTAGTGTGAATATCCTATATTTCAAGGGAGAACTATTAATGAGTTTGATAACAGGGTACTTCTCCTGGCCCCAGTGGTCTACATTAACCTTTCTGAACTCCAAAAGATTCTAGATTCTACCACCATCTGACCCAAAAAGTCTTAAGTTAGAGGTTGTGGTCCTGCACCACATGCAAAGATGACCAACATTCACATTTTGGTATCTGATCTGATTTTTCATTTCCTTATTGTTGGATATTTCCAAAATTGTTTTTAATTCTTTATATTTAGAAAAATCCTGCAAGGATGATTTCCTTATGATAAATTCCTAAAAGTAAAACCAGAGTAAAGGGATATTTATGTTTTAAGCCTTTTGAATCATGTTGCCAAATTACTTTCTAGCATTGTTTGCCAATATTTAAGAAAGGCTATCTCAGCCCAACTCAGTCACACTGAATGTTACTGTTACAGCGTTACTTTTTATTTATAGAAAACCAGCACTCTCGCATGATAAAGAATTCAAGTAGTACAAAAATATATACACCCTGCTGCCAACTTTCAATTCCTTTCCCCAAAGGGAGGGAGGGAGAGAGGAACTCAACCACATTCCACATACTTTTCTTAACTCTCTCTTGGCCTTTGCCAGTGCCTCCACTAACACTCTCTGATCTTGTGTCTTCAGAGGCCAGGTGAGGAGAATAACTCGCTGTATTCTACTTCCCCAAACTTGGCCTTCCCTCAGCTGTTTAATTTCTGAACTTGACTGAATTTTACTATTCCAACGGTAGTTAAAATTTCCCTTTCTACTATCCAGGTTCTTATTTTAGTAGGAGTATTAGTAGTCCCTTAGCCCTGGCTGAGGGAAGATCAAAATGTGTAAACACCATTATCTCTCTGACTACTGATGTGACCTGCCAGATCTTACCCAAACCAATAGCACGGGGGCATATTTGAGAAGATCCTGCTGCAAATAGTCTCCTCTGGCTCTAAGAAAGTCTTTCCCTTTAAAATCCTGGCCCCAGGAAAGATTCTCTATCTCAGTTCCAGACCAGATCTCTTGGGGCTGGGGGACAGCAGGGAGATAGGCTTTATGTGGTACCCCGTGAGTACAGAATGGTTGGGGCGAGGGTGAGCAAATCCCCAGTGGAAGCCGTGGGTGGGGTGAGGGTGCTCTGAATAGGCCAGGATGACAGTGGTCCACCATGATGGCCACTGGCTCTGCCCACCTGGGTCCTCAACCCCTGGCAAATGCCTCCTCCTGATGCTCTGAGGCTTGTCCCGGACAGGAAAGGACAGCAAACAGCCAGGTGTGCATTGATTGTAATCCTGCTAGGTAGGTAAGCGCTATTCATTTTGGATGGCATGTTTCCCAACACCCACGCTGGGGTCACAGAGACGACACTGCCCAGGAGAGAACAAACCCTCTTACAGTGTTCCTTTTAAAGCTCTTTCCCTTTTAATCATAGTCACCAGTATACTAAGTCCCATTCTGTGACAAGCAAGAGGCTCCACGTCATGGAGCTGTTTCTGTCTGTACTGAGTCTGTAAGCTGGAAACCTTGTAGGGAGAACCCACCAGGCTGTGCAAATTTCCCTGTGATGTTTAAACAAGCAGCTCCAGAGGAGGAAGGAAAGGAGCCGGAGAGAGGTGAGACAGGCCTCCCTGTCCCAGCTTCTGCTTCTTGGCTTCCTTCTCTAGCTCCCAAGCTCCAGAGCTTCCATGCTGTGCTAGGGTCCCCACACCGCTATTTGTACCCAGGCCTGTCTGCCCAGAATGCTGACTTCCACAATAGTTCTGTTCCTTCTCTCTCCCCATCAAAGCCCCAGGCCTGAGACTGCCCCACCCTGTCCCTCCAGACTTCTTAGGTCCAAACCTCATCCCGGCGGTTATTTCTATCTGGTCTCTAAGACCAGTAACTGCCACTGCCTGAGATGCCCTTTTGCATCTACCAGCGGAGGTGTTAGTATCACTGTTGGCTTCACTACACTACTCAGATTTCCAACACATGAAAGACAAGCATCAAATCACACTTCCATTTCCCAACTTCCCATAGACTTTATGTGTCTAGGAAAATGCTTTCAAGTATTATGTTTTTCAGGGATATATTTGTCCCATCACTGAGATTTTACTGTACAGAGTAAGATTTCATTTCTAACATAATTTTTTAAGTGTCTTCATTTTTATTCTTAGTTTGTAGCCAAATTCTCTTTAACAACAATCTTCTGTGTACCTTAGCATAACTGGTCTTATATTTCATACCTATAAGTACAGACTAATTTACATCATCGAATGATACTGTATTTTAATGGATACCCAAGCAGCCTATCCTTAGATTTATATTTTACAAAAGTCTATACTAATAAATGATATAGTGGCATCTCTTTGCAATACTTTCTAGAGTTTTTCCTCACAAATTATTTTGTATCCCTGTGCTATAATTCCAGTCAAAGTTGTTCCATGGTCTGAGAAGCATCTACACTGGACAAGTACATTATTAGACATATCAATATCAATTTGCTTTGGCCAAATAATTTGCAAATTGTAGCTGGAGGGTGTCCCCTGAGTTGTCCCTTTTAATTGGAAGCAAGGAACGAAAAAGCTGAATAAGAGTGTTACCACCAGGATGTGGACCCAGGTGAAGGGCCTAGAACTATGAACTGAAATTGCTTTGAAATGAACTGAAATTATCTGACCAGAGAACCAGGTAGGAGACGGTCAAGACTGTTAATGCTGTATCCAGAAGCAGAGGATCAATTCAGACCATTGGGACATTGCAACCCAGACCTTAGCCGTGCTGACAGAGATTCCTGAGATCCGGGAATAAAAGAGGACCTCCTCCAGCCCCCAACCCTGCAATTGTTTCTCCAAGGAGGGTCAAGGAGGCCCAGTTCTCATTACTGATCTCCTCTGATGCTCTGTAGAAGAGTCCCTCTCCATGAAAAGCCAGCAGAGACATCTGCCCCTTCCTGAAAGTTCTGGGTCCTCCACTCCTCCTTATAACCAAATGTAGACCTTCCGTATCCCTGGCTGGGTCTGGCCCCCTGGGCTGTTTCATAGTGCTACTTAAAGGAAGCCAACAACCAAGCTGCTTTCATAAGGTCAAAGAACACATTGGGCTCATGAGGAGACCCAGACAACTCCTAATAAAATCAGCACGGACCCAGACCTGTTCATTTTAATTCCTCATCTGCTACCAACTGTGAGACCTTAGGCAAATTGCTTCACCTCTCTGAGGCTCCCATTTCTCCATCTGTAAAATGCAGATAATACCAAATAGGGATGTGGTGGGCATACTAAATGAATGCACAAAAGAAAAGTATGAAAACACCAAGTACAATTATCAGTCTGGCAATATGTTGATGCTAGCCTTGAACAGTTTGTATTACTTTCTAAAAATAAAAAAGGCTGCTAAGAAAATTTTATAAAAATTCATCTTTCTACTTGTATAATTTTCATAAAAACTATGGAAGTGTTAGCATGTAAACAATGCCAGATATTCATTTTCTTTATAAATATCTATAATTGAAATCAGCTTTACAAAACAGAACAAACCCAAGTAAATTATATGCACATGATTAATTACAAAATTTTTGTCTTATTAACAAAAACTTATGTAAATCTGAATTAAGAATGTAAAGAACATTCTTGAACTTTTTGATCCATTTCTTCAAGCTTCGTTCTAAAAATCTTAAGAACCATACCACTACTCCCACTCCCTGAACTAAATCCAACTGAAGAGAGAGAACAGAGTAGAACCAAATGCAAGCCTTGGAGATGCCCATGCTTAAAAACTTCACTTGGACCAATGCTCAGTCATCGGTCATCAAAGAAATAAAAATTAAATCTACTAGAATGGCTAAAAATAAAAGGACTGAAAGCACCAAATGTTGGTGAGGATGTGAAACAACCAGAATGTTCATCCATTGCTGGTGGGAGTGTAAAATGGTAAAACAATTTTGGAAAGATTTGTTTCTTCTACCGTTAAACATGGACCTACCCAATGACTCAGCACTTATAGTTCTAAGTTTTTACCCAGGAGAAATGAGAATGTATATCCACAAAAAGACTTGTACAGGAATATTTATGGCAGCTTTATTTATAACAGTCAAACGGGAAACAACTCAAATCCAGGGAAAAGGATAAACAAACTGTGGTACATTTATAACATGGAATACTACTTAGCAACAAATGGGAAAAATCTGCTTCTATGTAATGGATGAGTCTCATAGACATTATGCTGAGCAAAATAAGCCAATTATGAAAAAGTGCATATTGTATGATTCTATTTATATGAAGTTCTACAGAAGACAAAACTGTCTATAGTGAAACAAAACCAGAAAAGTGGCTGGCTCTGGGGGGATAGATGAAGAAAGAAACTTTCTGGATGGTAGAAATGTTTTATGCCTTAACAGGAGTGAGCATGTGTTCCTTATAAGTTCTAGTGTTCTATGCCACTGAAGGATGACTATAACAATAACATATTATTAGTTTCAAAGAGCTAGAAGGAGGATATTGAATGGTCCCAACACAAAGAAATGTAAATGTTTGAGATGATGGATACACTGATACCCTGATCTGGTCACTATACATTATATGTATCAAAACATTCCTATGTACCCTAGAAATAAATACAATTATTATTTGTCAACTTAAAAATTTTTTAACATATCAGATTATACATTTAAGATTTGTGTATTTTACTATATATAAATTTTGTACTCTACTAGTAGGCTTGCTTTTCTCAGCAGTGTGGGTTAGCAATTCTGAAATTAATTTCTGTGTATCTTATGATTGAGCAAATGAATAAATATATTGAGGAAAATAGGAGCCATGTTTCTTGCTGTCAGAAAAAAGAGTTACAAATTATGGAAAAAGGGGAAAATTAGAGTGTTCTCTGAGGTTATGGATTGGAATTAGAGGTACCAGTATGAACATATGTTTTCTGATATATAGATGAATAGATGAATAGATAAATATATTTCCTAACTCTGTCCACCAAAAGTGTCTGCAGCAGTGAGCACATCTAGCACTTAGATCTTGGTTTCTAAATACCATTCTCCACTAAAACGAACCAAGAGTCCTTGAAGAAAAGTCTTGGATTCCAGGACTGGGGTGTGGAAACACAAGATGAGTTTAGGATATCTTATTTCACAAGAAACTAAGAAGATGCTCAGTGAGAAATGGGAAACATTCATAGGACCCAGGATTAGCTTGAAGGAACTTCCACTGGCCACTGAAGGGACTCTTCTATATTTGGGACAATTTGAGCATCAATTATAATACTGCATTGTATTTCACTGAATAAAATAAGAATCCCTGAGAGCACACTGACAGAAAAATGCCAACTAGATAGAGTGCCATGGCTCACACCTGTAATCCCAGCAGTTTGGGAGGCTGAGGCACACGGATCCCTTGAGTTCAGGAGTTCAAGACCTCCCTGGCCAACATAGTGAAACCCTGTCTCCACTAAAAATACAAAAAAATTAGCCATGTGTGGTGGCGCGTGTCTGTAATCCCAGTTAACTGGGCAGCTGAGGCAAGATAGTCGCTTGAATCTGGAAGGCAGAGGTTGCAGTGAGCTGAGATTGCACCACTGCACTCCAGCCTGGATGACAGAGAGAATGAGACTCTGTCTAAAAAAAAAAACAAAAAACAAAAAAAGCCAACTAATAAATATAGAAGGGATGATAGAATTAGAAAATCATCAGTGGTTGCCAAAACTAGTTTGATAAGGGTGAAAGGTTGATGAGAAACAGAATATTTACAGTCTCAATGCATTTCCCTCAAATTACTTATTACTTACAAAAGGGAAAATGGTATAACGGTGGAGAAATTTGACAGACACTCCCTGTTCCATTTACTTTGTCTACATAACAAATTACCCCCAAACTTAGCACCATTAAACAGCCATTTATTATGCTTGTGGATTCTAGAGGTCAGGAATTTGTACAGAGAACATCAAGGATGGCTTGTCTCTGCTCCATGATGTCAGGGGCCTTAGTTGAAAAACTCAAAGGCTAAATGCTGGAATTGTCTGAAGGCTCCTTTACCTGCTCCTTTACCACATGACAGCAATGAGTGTTGTGTGTGGCCGAGAACCCCAGTCCTTCCCCAGGTGACTGGTTTGGGCTTCCTTACAGGATGGTGGCTACCTGGATTCACCACTGTGCAGTTAGTATTTTTCACTTGTAATTGATAAATAGCTTATAGGGAGATGGTTTGAGATTAGATAATATCTTATCTCTTGATCATGCTTTTGGCCACTACTTTCAGCATTGCTGAAAACTCTTTTTTAAAAGGCCAATTTATTTCAAAGCATGTACATTTTTTCAAAAAGTCCAAACTCTAAACAGTGTAATTCTTGAAAGCACAGAATCCTTTAGTTTGGCTCACAAGCTTGATCTTTAAAAAAACCCTCTGTTTTTCCAGCTTGCTGGTCTTTGCTAATCAGATAGATTTTTTTATAAAAGATATTTCATTAAACTTTTAAGGGTCTGTCTATTATTATAGACTGAGCTCGAGCATCTTTTCATGTTTGAATCATTTGTATTTCATTTTCTGATAACTGTTCTTATCATTTGCCTATTTCATACTTACAGAAGTTTTTAAAATATATTAAAGAAAGTAATTATAGAATAGAGAAATATATTCAGGAAAATAGCCCTTTATCAGTTATACAAGTTACAAGCATCCTTGTCAGTTTTGTGTTTGCCTTTCATCTTTCCATTTTGATTTAGTGTTACTTTTAATACACAATTTTTTGTTGTTTTTGTTTTGTAGAATTTACCAATTTGTATGTGGGTGTGGTTTCTTAGAAGAGCCTTCCTCATTCTGATATTATTAGTTAAATCTCCCATTTTTACATACTACTTGTATGATTTCATTTTCATGTTTATATATTTAATCTATCTAAAATTTATTTTGGTGTAAGAAGCGAGATCCAGCTTTTTTTAAATAAGATGATCCACTTGTCTCAATATCATTAAATGAATAGTCCGCATTTTCCCTAAGGATATAGCTTATATCATATACTAAATTCCCATATGTATTTAGTTTGACTTTCTAGTCTGTATTATTGATTTAATCATGCATTTGTACCACATTATTCTAATTACTGTAGATTTACAACATATTTCAATATCTGCTAGGATGTTTCCCTCCTCAGTACTCTTTTTTTTCCTGACAATTTTTCTCTCCAAGAATATGCTTGTTTGTTTGTCCACGTGAACTTTAGATTCAGTTGACATGCCTGAAAACTTCTGGACTAATTTAGGGAGACTTGACATCTTCATGATATTGAATCTTCCCAAGTATGGATGTTCAAACAGTAGACCTCTCCATTGCTTACGGCTTCTTTTGTGTCTCCTTTCTTTGCGTAGCTTAAAAGAGCATTTTAATATGTTTTTCATAAGAGCTGATCACTGTATCGTCTTGCCCTGTCCTGTAAGAGCCAGCCCCCATTTGTTGCCAATTCTACACTTTTTTTTTTTTTTTTTACAAAAAAGCAACATGGATATGGAGTTTTAGGATGAGTATAGTAAAGTTTCATTAATATATAGTAATGTGGACCAGGCACAGTGACTCACACCTGTAATCCCAGCACTTTGGGAGACTGAGGCAGGCAGATCACCTGAGGTCAGGAGGTCGCGACCAGCCTGGCCAACATGATGAAACTCCATCTCTATTAAAAATACAAAAAATTAGCCTGGCATGGTGTCAGGCACCTATAATTCCAGCTACTTGGGAGGCTGAGGCAGGAGAATCGCTTTAACTTAGGAGGCAGAGGTTGCAGTGAGCCGAGGCCATTGCACTCCAACCTGAGCAACAAGAGCAAAACTTAGTTTCCAAAAAAAAAGTAGTAATGTGCTATTGCACCTACACTTTCAAATTTCCAGAGAAAACAATACTTCTGGTGATGCTGAGAAACTCAATACCATTCCTCAGAGAGTTGTGGCCTTCAGCAGACAAATTTATTTGGGGGGTATTTTATTTGTTTCATCACTATTACAAAAGGATTCTTTTCTCGAATCCTGTCTTCTGCCTGATTGCTATTTACATATAATTAAATGGGTTTATAGGTTCTCTAAGCATATCACTTAATGGGAGGAAGAGAATTTTATTTCTTTCTTATATCAGTCACCAACTCATAATGGTAAAAAATGAATCTCAGGCTACATACCAAAAGGAACTTCAGGCAGTTCTCTTTCTTCTTTTCTTGATAGAATGAAATATTAATAGAACATTCAGCAAATTAGCTTTTAGACTGTACATATAACTATTCAATAAGTAGATCTTTTCTTAAAAAAAAAAAAAAAGCAGCTTCCACTTGTATTATCTGTATCAGCCCCAGTTAATACAAGTGATGAGATAGAGAGATAGAGGGGTGAGATATGGAAGAAGATTTTGCAGTGCTTGTCAAAAGTTATAACTATATATTCACTTAGAGTGTGGCCTTTGCAATCATTGCACTACCTTAAAAAAACTTTTTTTTTGACCAGGGACGGTGCCTCACACCTGTAATCCCAGCACTTTGCATCGCCATGCTGTGTGGCAGACCCCAGCAGCTCACAGCAGTGAAAAGTTCTCTCCATGCTAAGGTAGTGACCAGTACAAAGCCATGTAGACTCCAGCCTCAGCCACTCTGGACTCTAGGCTGACCATCACCACCCCAGTGTAATGGGACGATTAATAGCCTGCTTTCCACCAGAGACAGAAGTCGAAAATCAACTACAGAGTTTTCACATTCTTTAATTATGGACACAACCATCTTCAGGAAACCACTGATTTCATAATGGCCTCCTCCCAGTGAAGCAGCTGTTGGCACATAATCCTGGGCACAAGGCACTCAGGGCACCGCATTGGCTTCTTCACAGAATGGCCGCTGGGGGTGCTTCCTGACTCCATAGGAAGGGCTACAGCATGCCCCTCCACACTCAGTAGGCAAAGATGGATCCTCCTCAAATGTCGCATTTGCCACAAGAACCCTCCAAAGCTAGCATGCTTTTAAAAATTAATCAACTTTTTCCCTAAGAGCGGCATCTTTTTAAAAGAGATCTATTGATGTACAACATATATAAAGTGATTTGCAATTTTCAGTCTCCCTTGTCCTCTCCCTATCCAGCCTTAAAATAACTTCAAGAGGGAGGTGTTATGCTAATCCTTAGTTTACAGGTGAGAAAGCTGATATCAGGGAGGTTCAAAGGCTTGCCTGAGGTTCCACAGCTGGGAGGCAAAAACGCCTATGGCCCCAGGGAGCCATTCAAGTTAGAATTAGTCTGTGGTCCCTGGGGGTGGCCACCTACAGGGTGGCTGCTGCTATCTGGATAGCACAGGGGAAAAAACAAAGTAAAGTTGTCTGCTTCTGTTCACGCAGCTTAAAAAACCTGTCCATCTTCCAATGGTTGATAAAGCAACCTGCAGAGCAAGGCTTTGCCTCTGTTTTATGTGGAAATCTAGGTAGGAGGAAAGAGACAAATGGTCCAGTGTCCTTCAAACCTCAGGAAAAGGCAGAAATAAACTCCACAAAACCACAGGAGAGAAGCTGAGACAGACTGACAGAACTCTGAAAGAGAAACTACCAGAACTCGTTGAGTCATGAGTTCTTAACGGGAAAGTCAGGCTGCATAGTGCCTGCTTAGACAAAAGAGATAATTAGATCTTTTGTTTGTATATTTATCCTAAATGGCTTCTCCACTCTTTGGCGATATCTTTGCTAAGATTTCCACTGTTTTACATAATGAAGTTTTATGGGATTTTTTTTTTTCAAAGAGGAATCTATTTTTATAGAGCTGGAATATTGTGAGGCTAATTTTGTATCTCAAAAAAGCAGGCTCGCTGCAGGGGAGGCAAATGAGTCTCTGTCGCCACCTAGTGGACATTGCTAAATGGGAGCCAGCGGAGAAGGCTCCCCATAGGCACTTGGAGCCTCCAGTCACATCGCATCAATGACAGACATGTGACAGCCACTGAGGGGCCACAGCAGTCTTAGCAGGCCCACCCACAATTGCGTGTCATTTCTGATTAGAAGCACATCTCATTTAAAAGATCTTCAAACATTGCTTTTAGCATTTGTACCTAGAGTGAAGCGTCACAAATTGAGCGTGTGGTCTCACCTGGTCCATGTGTCCTGATCCCTGTCTGTTCTCCAACATTATTTTCATATATTCCTCTAACCACAGTCCTGCTTTGTTGACTTCAACATTCATTCCAGTATATGGGCCATTCGAGCTGACCATATTCTAGGTCCCAACCTGAAACTGGTTCTTTCTTCTGGCTTTCCAACCCTGCCTTCACCTATGATATGCCAGCACGCTACTTCTCCAGCTACTAAGGCCTGTCACCTAGGCCTGTCATTTCTGCTTCCAAAATATTTTTCACCCCTTTTCCTCCTGGGGCCACACCCTGACCTTTATGACCTGAATTCTGGATTCATTCATTTATTTAACACATTTTGACTGGACACCAACGGCTGTTATTTGCAGCTGCAGCATGGTAGAGAGAAGAGGCCAGTATGGCCAGTGGAATTAGGAGAGGACATCTTCACAGATGGCTTTAAATAGGCACCCCAGGTGGAGAAGAAGGAATAGTTTCTTTGCTGGGCTTGAGCAGCATGATCTCCTTCCGGTTCAATCCACCATGCCTCCTCGGCAGCCTGACTTCTCTCCTTTATTCCTTGACTCAAAAGTCTTCAAAGTTCCCTCCTGCATCCATTCAGCTCATCCACAGAGTCTGCTTTACCCTGTACTCAGAGATATAAACAGGGGTGGGATTCAGTTCCTGACCGTAAATTGCTCAGCATGAGGAAGACAGACCAGCAGACCCATGGTGTGGAGAGCGCTGCCTGAGGCTGGGCTAATGGGTGCCTGGGGAGCCAGAGAGGGTGAGGCCAATTCTGCTGGGCAGCAGGGAGAGGTTGGCCAGGGGAGGTTCCCAAGAGAAGGTGACATTCATACTGGACGCTGAAAGATGGATAGAAGTTTATCAGCAAGAGGAGGGAGAAGGAAAGGTGAGGCAGAGGGCATTCTGGGCAGAGGGAATGGCAAGTGGAAAAGCACAGAGGAATGGAAGAGTTAGGGGTCAGGGACAGTGGTCCTTCTGCACGCCCTGGAAAGGAGGTGCAGAGCTAGGGCGACAATGACCCAGATTCCAACCACAACACTGGATGTGATGGCCATATGTTCATCTCCACCACACGGGTTTATCATTCCTGAGGTTCCCTGAGGCAACAAGAACTAATAATGAGGTTTCAAATGAATACAATCCCAGGCAGTCACTTTGACTGTCATTTCCCCTGCTGCTCCACTGATCTGGCTGGGGTTGTCTGGGCCCAGCCGTTGTCATCATCTCAGACTCTGGAAGCAAGGCTCATATCTACAAGTCACTGTGTGGACTGAACAGCATGAGTTGTGGGACTGAGGTGTTGATTTCCCATCTGTGGCGTTGGCAACTGATGGCTCAGATGAGTTTTCATCTTGCTCTCTTTCAACTTGCTCTCAGTTACAGAGAGCTACCTCACCCAAAGATATGTCCCCTTCCAATAGATAACCCCTTCCCATAGACAATCCATATCAAATAGATGGGTAGATGCAGGGGGCAAGGCCCGGACCCCTGGTTTTCATAGAGCAAAACTCTGAGGGACCATCCTAACTCCAGACCCCCAGTGGGATTCGCTGAGACCTTTGTTACATTTGCATCACGGCTCAACTTCTCTCTCTTCCCAATGTTGATCCCAAGGGCATGCCCCAGTTAAACTTCCACACACATATCTGCCTCAGAGTCCGCTTTTCAGAGAATGATTCACAACAGAGAGCTTAGGAAGCCTGGTTCCCATTCAAACAAGATCCGACAGGATGGACATAGCTTGAAAAGAACTGCGTCTATCAGAAGGAAGTTGGCCAACCACGGAAGCCCCAGAGATACTGTCTAGCAGTGCTCACCCAGGTGCTGTCCTGGGGGAAGAAGCATGGTCAGGACCTCACAAGCTTCATTCCACCTGGCCAGACTCTTCCTTCTGGAGGAGATGACTATGTAGGGCTGTTGGATCTGGTGCCATTAAATGCAACCCATATTCTGTAACTAACCCCCCTATTCTTGCTCGTCTTCATCAACAGATATTTTTATTCTTATCTGCCTTCCAGCATACCCCAGAAAGAGAATATCATGCATGTGCAGTCCGTCCTGTGGTTACAATTCCTTATTTTCAGTCAGCATATTGACACTGGGGCCTGGAGTTGGTCTCTCGCAGACTCTGTCAGCCTGAGTGGACTGTGCGGGAGACGGTGAGAGGATGTATGACCAAACCCACAAGGCAGAGTCCCCACCTTAGGTGATGGTGAGTCCACCATGGCAGCGCCTTCTGGGGGTGTCCTGGTGGACAGATAGTGCATTCCTCCTTATGATACCTCAACTTCGACATTCAAACACCCAGAGACCTCACTCAGAGGAAACTGAAAAACAAGTCTGCTTCCCCCAGTTTAGCCTTTGCTCAGTTAAAACCTACTAGGAAATAGATTTCTTTTCCCCTAGAGGTCAAGGAAGATGGCTGTTTGGGAGATTAAAATTGCTTTTTTACAAGCAAAACAACTAAGGGAATTGAGAGCTCCCCCGGGGGTGAGCCGAGATGAAGGCCCTCCTGTGAGGAGATATTGCCAATACACTTAAGGCAAGAATTTCTATAAATAGCCCTTTGGAATAAAGGAAATGGTATTGCCAGTAACTGCTCTACGACTTCACTTGAAAGCCTCAACAGCAAAGTGATACATATTGCAGACAAAAGAGCCTGTCAAACTCGTGTCTTCCCAGCCGGCTCAGTGCCATGGGAGGGCATCCACTCAGCTGCCAGTCTCCAAGGGCAGGGGCCAGGAGCCGGGCTGGTTCTTTTGGGCTCCACTGTAAACGTGGAATTCTAGATAGACTTTTAGTGTCTCTCACAGTCTAGGTGTTTCTCTGGGTCCAGGGAGTGCTCAAGTCTCTGCTTTTGCAAATTGACTTCAAATGTAATTTAGAGACTTGCTCCCATCCCTACATCACTTTTATCTCCTCCCTAATCCACCTTCTCAGCCCCCACACCGTATCCCTGCTCCCCCTCTGAAGGGTGGGTCCTCAGAGGTCTATCAGAGAGAACATATGTGGCGCCAGAGGCAGGCACACCTAGGAGGACATGGTGGCATACTCTGGAGAAGCACCCAGTGTCTGCGGGAGGCCTTAGCTCCAAGAGATGATGGGTAAGGACTCAGAAAGGCCAGATGAAGAGCCAGGGACAAGTGTCTCTACCTTACAACTTGGCCAGGGGCAGCCTTGGCATTCACTCAGCCTCCAGTGTCTAAGAGCAGAGAGTGGGTACTGCTTCCCAGGACCGGCTACATAACTTGCAGGGACTGGTGCAAAATTAAAATGTGAGGCCCTTTGCTCAAAAAATATTATGCATTTCAAGGTGGTGACAGCAAAGCATTAGACCAAGCATGGGACCCTTCTAAGCATGAGGCCCTGTGTGACTGTCCTGGTCGCACGCCCAGGAAGTCAGCCCTGCTGCTACTCAACTTCACCATTTCATTCATGAAGCCAAGGAATGCCAGGCCTCCCATCACCCAAATCAGACACATCCTGAACAAAGGAGGAAGCTGAGACCTACAGAGGTAAAATGACATATCTATGGTCCCTCAGCTGGTCAGTGACTGCCTAGTGTCCTTAGAATTTAGGTTTGTCCTGCTTTGGCTAATCAGAACCATACCATATCTGTTTGTCTAACTGTTGTCTGCTTGTTTACTTTCTACTAAGGAAACTGGCTACATAAAGGATAAAAAGAAGAAAATATGGCCCCTTTATCAAAAAACAAGGTGAAAACACCTGAAGGCAGACCCCTTTACCAGCCCCAGACTCTCCAGCCACCACTGCTGATTACTCTTTCTAGGGAAGCAGCCTAGGCCCACCCCAGAAGACCCTCCAGTATCACCCTCCCTCCCAGGCTCATGCACAGTACATGGCACTCCAGGGTGTGAAGGGCACCTGTCTATGGTATAGGCTCACCCATCTGGAGATGGCACCATCCTTGGCAAGGATGGGGGGTGCAGAGCCACAAATCAGGCCTCGTAGTCCCAAGGAGGAATGGATCAAGCAAGCTGCTTTGTCATTGCACCTTCCATGGGCCTTGGATGTCATGTTGTCACTGCTGGAAGGATCTTGGAGATGAGCAGAGCAACCTTCCCATTTGACAGATGACAGACCTGAGTCAGTCACCCCCATACACTCTGCCATGAGGAAGCCCAAAGAAGTCCCTAAGAGTGGGGGCTCAAAGACGTTCTGGTCAAATGACAGACCCAGAGGGATGTGTAGAGTTGCAACCAGAACTAAGGTCTCCTGGTAGACAACCCAGCTCCCCAGATGCCAATCTCAGCCTATAAATCTTGTGACCATATTCTTGGCAGTACTTCCTTCTTTACAACATGGGAAGGTGGGGGGAAAAGAGGGACAAAAGGGCGTGATAGAAGGGACTTCCAAACCAGGAAGTCAGTGACTTTGGCCAGGTCTGCTGCCTTCCAGTTGTGCAAACTTTGCCTTAGTTTCCTTATCTACAAAATGAGGCTATGAATATCTACCTCAAGAGTTGGACTACACCAGGCAAGATGCCTAAGACGCCCAGAAAAGACTTGCCTTTATGGCAGGCGCCTCACCCTTTTTTCTCCCTTTCTTACTCCATGTCAGGGGTCCCAGTGGGGACAACACTCAGATCTATACACTTCCCATGCGTTGTGTTATGTGACATGTCCAAACATCGTTGTATCACCTGTTATACATGGAGCTTAAGAACTTCAGTAGAAAACATTTTAATCATGCATTTAATTAGGATTCCAACTCCTAGGGGCAAACTAGGAGTCAGTGGGAGGTGGAGAGAGTCCTTATTTTGAAGCAACAGAGGCCTAGGACCACATCAGACACTACTAAAATGTCCAGAAATCCATGTGGGAAGCAGGAACTCTAAAAGGGTTGCTAAAACTCTGTGCTCAAGCAGGAGGAGGCTAACAAGGTAGTAAGATCCAGGAGTTCCCATTAATGGGTTTCATGGATCCCTCAGGCTGCTGAGGCGGCAGTCACCCCCATACACTCTGCCATGAGGAAGCCCAAAGAGGTCCCTAAGAGTGGGGGCTCAAAAACAATCTGGTCAAATGACAGGCAGTCGGCCATCACCATCATGAAGCCCTTTCTCTGCCGGCTTCTGGCCTTGGAGGATCTCCTGAGTGTGGGCTGACACCTCCTTTCCTGCCCCCTCTCACCTGGTCACAGTGCCTTTCAAAATGAAGTGCACCTGTCTGTGGTTCCCAATGCCCAGGCACCTCCCTTCCGAGTCAGCCAGGAGCCCTCACAGAGCGCCCACCCTGCCACCCCTCCCCCAGCCAGCCCCAGCCCTGCCTCAGCCTCCCACTTTGTCCTGGACACACAGGTCACATTTTCCTGCAGTGATGACAAAGGGTACTGTGATTTGAGGGAACATACTTCATGCAGATCCCTAGTGGTAGACATTTGTGATTTTGTTGACCCTTTAGGAGACTGGGGAATGTTCCTTCCTCAGGGAGAGCTGGAATCTTGGGAGGTCTGAATTCAGCACAGATTAGAATGGCAGAGTAGTCAGAGCAGGATGTGGAGCCAGACCTGCCTTCCAGTCCTGGTTTGGCCACTTACCCATCTGGTCCCTCACACAGGTTACTACACCTCTCTAAGCCTCCGTCTCCTCATCTGTAAAATGGCCAGAACAGCAATCCCTTCTAGGGAAGAGTGAATAAGAAGCCTCGAGTAAAGAACTCTGCACTGCGCCTGGCATGCAAGGAGCGCTTGGTAAACATGCAAAGCAGTGGCTGCTCTGGATAATCCCCAACGTTCTCCCTAACCAGTCCCTCATGCAACTCACTTGCAAGATTACAACAGTATCTTCACTTGACTCCCTCCAGAAACAACTGGGTGGCTTAAGCAACAGAAATTTATTTTCTCGCAATTCTTGGAAATCCAAGATCAGGGTGTCAGCATGGTCAAGTCCTGGTGAGGACTCTCTTCCTGGCTTGCAGACAAACTGTGGCCTCATGTGATGGGGAGAGAGACCAAGCTCTCTACTGTTTTTTCTTATTAAGCCACTGATCCCATCATGCAGGCTCCATCCTTGAGATCTTATCTAAACCTAACTATCTCCCAAAGGCTCCATCTCTAAATATCATCACATGGGGATTTAGGGCTTCAACATATGAATTGGGGGGAACAATTGATTGAATCACATCACTTCAGAAATACCCACAGGTAACATCCACATTTCTTGGCATGATAGCCAAGCCCCAAGTGTGCAGTGAGGCCTCACTCCCCTTCCAGTTCATCCCTCCCTGCTCCCTACTCCAGGTGTATTTCATCCCCTCCTGCCCTCACTCCTACTGACTCTCAGCTTCAAAGCTCCTTTGTACTCAGAGACATCCTTCCCTCTCACAGTCCCTCTCCTTTGGGAAGTTCTTCCCATCCCATCCATGGGAGCCTATCACACTTCTGTGGTCCCTCCATACTAGCCTGGACCTCTCTCCCACAGCAGGCCTCTTGCTGGGGTTTGTGACACAGGCCTGTCTCCCCAAAGGAGAGGAGGCAGGAACATCATCCTGGTCATCTCTGTGCACTCCCCAGTGCCTGATATGGCACTGCATGAGTGTTGTTGGATCAATGAATGGAATCATTAGGTAATTATCAAATTATTCCAGATAAGTGTGAGTCTCTACCCTCTACATTTCAGACCCAGCATTGTAGACAAGCAGAAAGGAGGGAGAGAGCCCCAGATGCACACATTCCTGTGCTGAGAGCAGCATTTTAAGGGTAACCAGCAGCCAGCCACACTCCTGCACTCCCTGTGCCCCCCACAGCCGCCAGCATAGGCACACTACAGAGTCTTCACTGGCTTCCCTGAGAAATCCATCACACCAGGCACTTCACTTTCTTTGCAGTTTTTCTGATGGTTCGTGGGGTCACCAGGAGCGACCACACCACAGGGCTCACCCATTTCCTTGGGAATGTCCGTCCTTGCAGAGCCATCACCCGCAGCTGTTCTCAGCCCTCATGACCTGTCTGCTTCCTCCTTGTTTCCCCAGGCACTTGATGCCTCCAACAGCTGCCTGGTCCCGAGCAACCCCTGCTTCCCAGAAGCTCCTGCTTCAGCCTGTGTGCCCAAATCATCACTCCTGCAGCACAGAGGCCTCTCTGGTTACGGAAACACCCACCGGAGATGCCAGTGGAGGATGCATAAAGCATTTAAAAACATGTTCTGCAAGGCTGAGCACGGAGTTCTGGAGAGCAGCCACCTCTGAGAGAGAGGAAGGGAGTGGCGGGGCCTTGACTTGTCCATCTGTTTGATTTCTTTAAAGTGGAAGGCAGGCAAGGGGTTCTAAAGCCAACTGACAAATGAAAGAGGTACAGGCTTGGCTGCAAGGCATGTGTATTGGGGGCAGTGTATCCTTCATAATTTTTTAAAAATTGTTTTTAAACAAAAGCACCTGGGGACAGAAGTACAACATCCTTCAGGCCAGCCAACCCGGCAGGGGGGCCTCCACCCTGCTCTTCCCTGCCCTATCCTAGGCCCCACAGTCCTGCTCCCCTCCCGGCCTCAGCTCTTTCACTCCTTGCCTCCTGGGACCCAAACATCTTTCCCCCCAAAACCAACCTGGCCCAAATGGCCCCCAATTCCTTCCCCAATCCGCACACCCTTGCCTTCTCTGTGGGAGCCCTCAGGCTTCTCAGCGCTGCCAGACCACAGAGACAACAGCAAAAATTACTAACAAAGCGGATGCCGGGAGCAGCCAGGAATACTCTTTCACATCTCGTAGGAAGAATTACCCCTGAGGCTCCGTGGAAATCCAACGTGGGCCAACTCCACTCTGCCACAGCAACTTCACTTGAGCTTCTGGTGTTTGGACTCTGCCTCACTGACCTTTAAATTCCTGGCTGGTGCACCTGGATCTCAATCCTCCCTGAGAAAGTGGGATTGGAGGAACGAGGAGGAAGGTGAGGAGGAACCATGGCGGGCACTAGTTCCATGAAAAACAGTCACACTTCCACCTCACCGGGACCCCCAGACCTTGCTGTCTGCCCGAGTCATGAGGGAAGTGCCTCCTAAGAGCAAGTCCCAAACCAGGAGGGCCCCTCAGCTGTCTCCTCTGTGCCCTGCTCTTCATCATCCTCCACTTTTTCCCAATCCATTTTCCTCTCCCTTTTATGACTTGAGAAGATAATCCTTCCCCATTTTGCTGTCACCAAAAGGAGCTGTGGCCACATATGGTGAGAAGGGCTTATTTTTTATAATAATAACATTCTTTAAGACTTTCAAATGAAGAATAACTGACATCGAGAAAAGTATATATATCACACGTGTTCAGCTCAATGAACTTTCACAAAGTGAACACCCTTGTGAAACAAGCTCCCAGGTCAAGAAATAGAGTATGAGTAGCTTCCAGAAGTCCATCATGGCCTCTTCCAGGCACTATCTTCCCACCCAAGGCAAGTGCTATCCTGACTTCTAACAGCACTGATTTGTCAGCCTATTTTATGCTGTACTTAAGAGGAATCACACAGTGCGAATTCATTTGTGTCTGGCTTGCACTCAACATTATGCTGGTGAATTTCACCCATCCTGTTTCTTGCAGTTGTAGTTCTTCACCCTCATTGCTATATAGTATTCTATTGCTAAACTAGGGCACTGATATGACTTGACTCTATGTCCCTGCCAAATCTCATGAACTGTAATCCATCCCCATGTTGGAGGCGGGGCCTGGTGGGAGGTGTTTAGGTCATATGGGTGGATCCCTTATGGCTTGGTGCTGTCCTTGCCTTAGTGAGTTCTCGCAAGACCTGGTTGTCGTAAAGTGTGGTACCTCCTCCTCCACTCTGTCTTGCTCCTGTTTTCGCCATGTGATGTGCCTGCTCCTGTTTCACCTTACACCATGAATAAAAGCTCCCTGAGGTCTCCCCAGAAGCAGAGCAGATGCCCATACCATGCTTCCTGTACAGCCTGCAGAACCATTAGCCAGAGAAATCTTTTTTCTTTATAAATCACTCAGTCTTGGGTAGTTCTTTACCACGATGCAAGAACAGCCTCATACAGGTACCTCTTATTTATCCACCCTCCCACTGATGGACATGTGGGTCATTTCAGTGTGGGCTATTAAAAATAATGCTATTATGCAGGGAAGACTTTCTAAGGGCTCTGCCTGTGTCCTCACAAAGCTGTCTTCTTCCCTGCAGGTTAGGACAATGAAAGACGGGACAATGGAGTCTTCTGAAAGATTCCAGGAAGAGCTGACCCATTTGGTATCATTTGTGGGGTGGCATTGGCTCATCCTGCCACAGTCCATCTCTCTTCTAATAGAGAGCCCCAATCTCCTGGAATGCTAACCTTCCTCTTTTGGGTTCATCAACTTGCCCAAGGTCACAGCTAATATTTGGTTAAAGCAGGAGGTAGACTGTGATCTATCTGAGCACAGAACTCATATGCTCTTACCACTATCTCTCTTGTGTTAAGAAACCCTCTCCCCAAGGTCATTATTAAAATGAGCCTATCATGACTAAGAACAGGTAGCACCCATTAACACCCCAGCACAAAATTTTTTAGAAAAGGGAACTCCAGGAGGTCGAGGCTGCAGTGAGCCATGTCTATACCATTGCACTCCAGCCTGGGCAAGACAGTGAGACTCTACAGGGCACGGTGGCTCATGCCTGTAATCCCAGCAGTTTGGGAGACTGAGGCAGGTGGATCATCTGAGGTCGGGAGTTCAAGACCAGCCTGACCAACATGGAGAAACCCCGTCTCTACTAAAAATACAAAATTAGCCAGCTACTCGGGAGGCTGAGGCAGGAGAATCGCTTGAACCCAGGAAGCGGAGGTTGCGGTGAGCCGAGATCGCGCCATTGCACTCCAGCCTGGGCAAAAAGAGCAAGACTCTGTCTCAAAAAAAAAAAAGAGAGTGAGACTCCATCTCAAAAAAAAAGAAAAACAGAAAAAAAAAAAAAAAAAAGGTGGGAAGCTCCAAGACTAGGTCAGTATAGACATGGCTCGTGGTGGGGCCAGGAGAGAATGAGGACTCCAGGGAGTGAAGAGAAGGCAGTGGAGACCTCTAGGTAAGGGGGTGATTAAGGGGGAGTAGAGCTGTTGGGAGGCCAAGTAGACTTGGATTTAGGTTTCCCAAGCCCCAACTCGAGGAGGATCGCCAGCATGACTTTCGTTATATTCAAGTGCCATCTGCACCGCTACTGACTGTTTTTCTAAAAATAAATATATTTTAAAAGGAAACTTTATATTTCCATTCTAAATCCCTACCAGAATCATTTGCCAAAAATAGAATATAACTGTAGAAAATAAATACAATGAGAACAATAGCATGTTGTTAAATTCTAACTAAATAGTCTTCTGCCAAAAAATGTGAGCCTGAGGCCTACTTTCCGTCTGTTAAAGACAGACTCTAGCTTGAGTGAGGGAGGTGTGGAGAACATTAACTCCCACGATAAATACTCCTCGATACAATCAGAAAGATTAGGAAACAAATTAGAAAGGGCATAACTTTCTCACCCTGCAATTCAAAGTTATTATATATTGGGTTGATGAACCACTTAAAATGACCTCCACACCACCAGTGTAACATGTCCTTGGGTAAAGAAATTCTCCTGTAGAGAATCAGGGCTTGTCTTCTTTTGCAAAAAGAGCCCAAAGCGCGGTGGCTCACGCCTGTAATCCCAGCACTTTGGGAGGCCGAGGCGTGTGGATCACGAGGTCAGGAGATCCAGACCATCCTGGCTAACACGGTGAAACCCCGTCTCTACTAAAAATACAAAAAAATTAGCCAGACGCGGTGGCGGGCGCCTGTAGTACCAGCTACTCGGGAGGCTGAGGCAGGAGAGTGGCGTGAACCCGGGAGGCGGAGCTTGCAGTGAGCCGAGATCGCGCCACTGCACTCCAGCCTGGGCGACAGAGCGAGACTCCCAAACCTCCACCCAGAGGAGCCCTGAGAAATGGGCGTTGTGGCTGAAGCAAATCTGAAGCATTTCTAGGGAGGTTACAACAAAGACGGCGCCCCAGGGCGGCAGGGAATGAAGCCTGATCAAGTGCAACTTCTCCCATCCTTCCAATTGGCTTTCCTGAGATCTGCCAGGAAAGCAAGTGCCATTCAAAGGTTAGCACCAGAACGGGAGTTCTAGCAAGTTCTGCTGAGAGTCTTTTTTTTTTTTTTTTT
>NW_012105331.1:374715-392842 GCF_000951045.1 Mandrillus leucophaeus
TTAAGTAGGTAAACAAAGCTGCTGGGAAGCTCGAACTGGGTGGAGCTCACAGCAGCTCAAGGAAACCTGCCTGTCTCTGTAGACTCCACCTCTGGGGACAGACGCAGCAGAAACCTCTGCAGACGCAAAGGACTCTGTCTGACAGCTTTGAAGAGAGCAGTGGATCTCCCAACACGGAGGTTGAGATCTGAGAATGGTGCTGAGAGTCTTTGGCTTCGGTTCCGTCTTCCTTCTTCTTCCTTCTTTCTCTCTCCCCTCCCCCACCCCACTTCATTTCTCTCATCTCTGGCTGTAGCCCATCTCTTAATGTGTATGAAGTAGAAAAATAGGAGGCACTGGTGCAGCTACAGCCAAGGAAGTTGGTTAACCTTGGGAAAAACAGAAGTCAGAAGCCAGAAGCCAGAAACCAGAAACAGACTTAACTTTCGACTCCTTAAAATGAAAAGGCTTTTTTCTTTATAGCAAAATGCACAATTAAACAACATTTGAAAACAAAAGCAGTTGGAAAATGTTTACAGTGTAGAAGTTAGTGTCCCTACCATACAAAAAGAGCTTCTACAAATCTATATGAAAATAAACAAACAGCTCAACAGAAAAATGCGCAAAAGATATGGACAAGAAACTTTCAGAGGAAGAAATGCAAATAGCTAATACACATGTGAAAAGATGATATCAGAGTCTAGTTACCAGAGAAATTTAAATTAAAACAAGATGCTATGTTAGACCCCTCATATTGGGAATATGAAAGGCCTGATAATATCCAATGGTGGAAGCATTGAAAGAAAAGAGCACTTTTTTTTGCTTTTTCAACTTTTATTTTAGATGCAGGGGGTACATGTGCAGATTTGTTACATGGGTATATTGCATGATGCTGAAGTTTGGGGTATGAATGATCCCATCATCCCGGTACAGAGCATAGTACCCAACAGTTTTTCAACCCTATCCCCGCTCCCTCCTCCCTCTAGTAGTCCTTAATGTCTATTGTTGCCATCTTTATGTCCATGAGTACCTGATGTTTAGCTCCCACTTAGAAGTGAGAACACGTAGTATCTGGTTTTCAGTTCTTGTGTCAGTTCACTTAGGATAATGGTCTCCAGCTGTATACATGTTGTTGTAAAGGACATGACTTCACTCTTTTTTATGGCTGCAGAGCACTCCATGGTGTGTATGTACCACAGTTTCTTTATCTAATCCACCATTAATGGGCACCTAGGTTGATTCCATGACTTTGTTATTGTGAATACTGCTGCAATGAATATATCTGTTCATGTGTCCTTTTAGTCAAGTGATTCGTTTTCTTTTAGGTTGAGTGGTACCTCTACCTTAAGTTCTGTGAGAGATTTTCACCTGCTTTCTACAGTGGCTGAACTAATTTACATTATCACCAAAAGTGTGTAAGCATTTCCTTTTTCTCTGCAGCCTTTCCTTTTTGACTTTTTAATAATAGCCATTCTAACTGGTGTGAGATGGTGTCTCACTGTGGGTTTGATTTGCACTTCTCTGATGATTAGTGATGATAAATGTTTTTTTATATGTTTGTTGGCCACTTGTATGTCTTCTTTTGAGAAGTATCTGTTCATGTCTTTTGCCTGTTTTTAATGGGGTTATTTTTTGTTTGTTTGTTCAATTGTTTAAGTTCCTTACAGATTCTGGACATTAGATCTTTGTCAGATACATAGTTTGCAAATATTTTCTTCCATTCTGTAGGTTGTCTGTGTACTCTGTTGATAGTTTATTTTGCTGTGCAGAAGCTCTATAGCTTAATTCAGTCCCACTTGTCTTCTTTTGCAAAAAGAGCCCAAGCGCCCGCCACCGCGTCTGGCTAATTTTTTTGTATTTTTAGTAGAGACGGGGTTTCACCGTGTTAGCCAGAATGGTCTGGATCTCCTGACCTCGTGATCCACCCGCCTCGGCCTCCCAAAGTGCTGGGATTACAGGCGTGAGCCACCGCACTTTGGCCTCTTTTTGCAAAAGAAGACAAGTGGGACTGAATTAAGCTATAGAGCTTCTGCACAGCAAAATTGTTGTAATTGCTTTTGAGGACTTAGTCATAAATTGTTGTAATTGCTTTTGAGGACTTAGTCATAAATTCTTTCCCAAGGCCCATGTCCAGAGTGGTGTTTCCTAGGTTTTCTTCTAGGATTCTTGTACTTTGAGGTTTCACATTTAAATTTTTAATCCACCGTGAGTTAATTTTTATATATGGTGAAAGGTAGAGGCCCAGTTTTATTCTTTTGCATATGGCTAGTCAGCTATCCCAGCACCATTTGTTGAATAGAGAATCCTTTCCCCATTACTTATTTTTGTTAACTTTGTTGAAGATTAAATGGCTGTAGGTGTACGGCTTTATTTCTGGGCTCTCTATTCTGTTCCATTGGTCTATGTGTCTGTTTTTGTACAAGTACCATGCTGTTTTGGTTACTGTAGCCTTCTAGTATAATTTGAAGTCAGGTAATGTGATGCCTCCAGCTTTGTTCTTTTTGCTTAAGATTGCTTTGACTTTTCTAGCTGTAAAGAACACTCTCATATGTTGTGCTTTGTCTGAATGTCTTCAGAATACAATCTGATCAAATCTATTAACATTTCATCTATGCTTTGACCCAGAAACTCACTTTTAGGAATTTATCCTTTGGGAATACACACACATTCGAGGATATTTGTACATAGATACTTCTTGCAGCATTATTGATAATAGTGCCCAGTTAGAGGCATCTTCACTGTCTATCAATAGAGGAATGGTCATACACAGTACAAAATATTCATATTATGGGATACTATGCATTCTATCAAGAAATGAGATAGGACTGTATTGATTATGGATATTCTTGAGTGAAAACAGCAAGTTGCAGAACATCATATATAAATTCACATATACCCAAAATGAGATCAAAGCATTTAGGGAGTTTTGAATTAAATGCATTTTATTTAATAATCGGTAATTAAATTGTTAATATTCTTCAATATATTTACCTTTGCATGTTCACACTATGCCAGCACTTGTAGTGCCTGCTGAAACATTATTTGAATATCTCTTTTAAAATTGCCTTCCAATGATGGCCTGTTTTGTCAGACTTGATGACTTGGTGTCAGATCCTCTCCTTTCACGGTTTATTTCAATCTGGATAATAGCCAGAAGTCTCACAGTAACAAAATGGCCATAAACACACTTCATTATATTTTTATCTCCCCAATTGGCAAGGAGTAAGCTTGTACTAAGTTGTATTCAGCTCAAAAGGCAAACTTCCCAAAGAACATTAACAGTGTAGGCCAATACCAATGAAGCTCACGGCGCCCTGGAGTGTGATAACCGTGAAGACTCTGGATGCTCAGCACAGAAGTTTCTCAAATTAAGCCTGGCCTCCAGACACCCTCCATCCAGACATATCTGTTGGTGGTAGCCCTGTTGGACAATCTATTCTAGCCAACCTCATACACATAGGAGAAGATGGAAAAGGCACACAGAAATGCCATTAAGGGTTTCACTTGGGATTAGGAGTGGAAGAAGGAGGGCTTGATAGGGACTGTATTTCATGTATAAACCTTCATAATGTTTGCATTTTTTGATGACTATGTACCAACTCAATTAGAAACACTTCCACAAATTGAACAAGCACCACCAAAAGGAATGACTCAACAAGCATTGTGGTAACCATGTTTTGCCTCATGGGAGATCTGCATTCTGCTTGGACTCAATATGGAAGTTACTCATTTAACCAAAGAAATCAAGGACGAAGGCCCCACCATGCCACGTTGGAGTTATAATATTGAGAGTTCAAATTAAAGAGCTGTAGAAGCAAAACTGCAGTGTCATAAATAAAGAAAGGGAAGTCATTGGGGAGTAATAAGTAGTTAGTAACAAGCAGTTAGCAGAAGCATATTGAAAGATGCAATATCTTTTAAATACCAACGATGGAGGCTGCTTTTAAAAAGAACTTCCAGCAAGTAAAAGCAGATCATTTCTAAATGGTTTTGAAAGTAGTTTCCACCATTATTTTTCTACATTCCCTCCTTGTTTGCTTTCACAGGGTATTTATCACAATTTGAAGTTATTCTAATCACCTGTCCACTTATTTTTTGTCTCACCCATAAAATGTGAGTCCACAGGAATAGGGGCCCTATCTGTCAATTACACTCTCTGGCAAATAATAGATGCTCAATTGATTTGTTGGATGACTGTGTGGATTAATGAAAATAATAATAAAGATCCTGATATAAGGAAATAACAACCTCAGAACAATCTACCGTGGGACAAAAATAGAATAGAAACTCATTTGAGATAAAAAATAAAAAGAGTCCTGCAGGTCATAAGAAGAGATTTGCACCAGAGATTAGAAAGACTGTACTAATGGTTTCTACTAGTTCCTTGGTGAAGAAAAGTTGCAAATTAATACCTTGGTTTTACTTCCTAAGTCAATATCTAAAACTTATAAATTGTTGCATACACATATATGTTATCAAGTTAATTGTTACATAAAGCATAGAGATTGTTCCATCCATAATGTGAGTTGGGTGTTTGGAAAGAGCATGGGTTTGGGGCAAGACCAATCTGGGTATGAATTACAGCCCCACCTCCATAAAAGAGCATGTGTGGTCCTGATTCAAACAAACTGTGGGGAAACATTGACAAGACAATTGGGGAGATTTGAACACTGGTAGAAAGATGACGTTAGGGAGTTGTTCATTTGGACAGGTGGTGATAACAGCATTGTGGTTACATTTAAAAAAACAGGCCAGCAGGGCGTGGTGGCTCACGCCTGTAATCCCAGCACTTTGGGAGGCCTAGGTGAATGGATCACGAGGTCAGGAAATCGAGACCATCCTGGCTAACACAGTGAAATACACTGTGTTAGTCTCTACTAAAAATACAAAAAATTAGCCGGGCGTGGTGACAGGCACCTGTAGTCCCAGCTACTCGGGAGGCTGAGGCGGGAGAATGGCGTGAATCCGGGAGGTGGAGCTTGCAGTGAGCCGAGATCGCGTCACTGCACTCCAGCCTGGGCGACAGTGCGAGACTCCGCCCCACCCCCCAAAAAAACAGGCCTCCTCTATGTAGGCACATGTGTAGCAGGTGAAGTGGTATCATGTCTGGGATTTGCTTTAGAATAATTGGGATGAGGGCTGGTTAGGAGAATGGATAAAACAAGATCAACCATGAGTTGATGCTTGTTGAATCTGGGTGTTGACTGCACAAAACCTCACCATTTTTTCTTTTCTATTTTTGTATAAATTTGAAAATTTTTCATAATCAAAAGCTAAAAAACAAATCAGTATGTATGTAAAGGTTAGAATAACACCATGTGAGTGACTCTGGGTAAGTTTCCAACCTTCTCCGTGCTTCAGTTTCCTTGTCTGTAAAATTAGGATAATAGTAACAACTACCTTGTAGATTGCTATGAGGTTTCAATAATGAAATACAGATATAAAACTTGGAACAGTGTCTGGCACATAGCAAGAGCTCATAAATGGCAATTGTTGATATTAATTTTTTGAGAGAGAGAAAGAGCATAAAGTATGGACACATCAGTATTAAAATGCTAACAATCTTGGGAGAGAGATTATAAGTGATTTTAGTATTATTTATTTTGTTTGACTATATTTTCTTATATTTTAAAAAATGAATATGTATTATGTTTATAATAAAAATTAAGTGAGAAGCCAGGTGCAGTGACTCACGTCTGTAATCCCAACACTTTGGGAGGCCAAGGTGAGAGAATTGCTTGAGCCCAGGAGTTTGAGACTAACCTGGGCAACATGGCGAGACCCATATCTATAAAAAATTTTTAAATTGACTGGGGTGCATACCTGTGGTCCCAGTTACTCAGGAGGCTAAGGCAGGAGGATTGCTTGAGCCTCGGAGGTCAAGGCTGCAGGGAGCCTTGATAGCACCACTGCACTCCAGTCTGGGAGACAGAGTGAGACCCTGTCTCAAAAAACAATAAAATAAAATAAAAATCAAACCACAGTATTGCTTCAAATCTTTCTATGAATGAAGTTAAATTACCTAACCAATAAAAGTTTAATGAGCATATTAAATTACTTATTAACAGAAGGCTAGCAAGGATCCAGGGAAGATCAAGACACAAGAAGGGAGGTGTGGCCAGGCCTAAGGGAGAGGATAAGTTTGGGAAGTGTTGGGAGCCCTTCAGAGAGGAAAGAGGCCTCAGAAAGCCCTCTGGGGACACCTTGTTCCATGTGGCAGTCCTTTCTGCTTACTTCTCTTCCTTTGAGAAGGTTCAATCCTCTTTGCTCTCAATATATGTTCCCTAAGAAGAAAGTACCCTCTCTAACAGCCTCAATGGTCGTGCTTCATAGACAGGTCCCAAGCCCACAACTCCAATCCCCACTTCTGTTCAGGCTGTCTCCCCACTGCCTGTGCGCAATTTCAACTTGGCCTGCCCATTTTCACCTTAAATCTCATTGCATCTACAATGGCATGAATCCTCTCCCCAGTCCCACAAGTGACGCTTACTAACTGCCTTTCCGATTCCACTAAACATCCAGTCCCCAGAGTAAAACCCTCCCTTTCCTTCTGCCTTCAAAAATAATTCTATTTGACAACATCTACATAGTAGCATACTATGTGCCAGGAACTGGGGTTAAATAGATGACAATACAGTAGCTTTGCACTCAGGAGTCAGGTGCTCATGCCAGTCTTCCTGTTTGGAGGGCCCTTTGATCATTTTCCCTCAATAAACTCCTATTCACCCTTCAATGCCCCGTCAAATGTGACTTATTTTGTGACACTTTTTCTAGCTTCTTCCTCTGAGACCTCAACTTAACAACTATTGCCTTGTATTGTGCTTATTTGCTGTGGAAGAGGCTCCTAATTGTCCCCCAATATTTATTACATTTTTTCTCCCATAACAGTAGACTGCCTAAATTTTACCCCAACAAGTGATCTCCCAGAATAAAGACTACATTTCCCCAGCCTGGGCAACATAGTGAGACCCCATCTCTACAAAATTTTTTAAAAGTGAACTAGGTGTGGTGGCCTGTGCCTGTAGACCCAGCTCCTCTGGAGGCTGAGGTGAGAAAATCACTTGAGCCCAAAAGTTCAAGGCTGTGATGAGCTGTGATTGCACCACTGCACTCCAGCCTGGGCAGCAGAGTGAGACCATCTCTAAAAAAAAAAAGAAAGATTCAATTTTCCAGTCTCCCTTCTAGTTCATTGTGGCCATGTGATCAACTTTCACTCAGTGGGATGTGAATAGAAAGAAGGTGAGGTATATAACTTCTAGGGAGAAACTTTGAAGGGGAAGCTTATTATCCTTCCACTCTCTCCATCCTTGTGAGGAGACCAGAGAGGTAGTGGTGAGCCATGTTGGTTCAAGCAGCTGAACGCAACATCCAATGGAGAAGAGCTTCCGTACCACTCCCTGGAGGCCTACCTCCAGTCGCTAAGTAAAAAAGAAAGAAACCACTTTATTTAAGTCACTGTTATTCTGTGTCTCTGTAATGTGCAGCTAAACCTATTTCTTAAATAATACCCTTGCCTACCTCTGATCCCCACCTGAAGGTTGTATAATTGTTGAAGGTATTACATGCATGTAATTGAAATCTCCAAATAACAGAATGAAGAGTGTGAGGCAGAAGGAATAATTAAAAACACAATCACTGAGAATTTTTCAAAACTGACCAAAAAAAATTCTCAAGCCATAGATTCAAGAAGCTGTAGGAACTAAAGCAGGATAAATACAAAGAAAACCACAACACACACATCATAAGAAAACTGCTGAAAATCAGGACAAAGAGAAAAATCTTGAAAGTGGTCAGAAAAAAAAAAAAAAAAAGACAAATTTATATGCCCAGTGCTTGGCATAGAACAGGCTCTTGAGAAATATTTTTTGAGTAAATAAATGATGGTTTGGATGAGTGTTTGATAGACTAAGATCGCATTGTTGTGCAGCATGCTATGGTAGACAGCACTGGAATGGGCATCAGGAGACCTAAGTGTAATTCCAGCTCTGCCTTAATTAGCAGGCTGAAATTAGATGGGCCCCTTCTCCCCTCCAGACCTTTGTTTCCTTGCTATAAAATAAGGAAGCCAGATTTTTGCCCTTGATAATGGCAGAGCAGTTGGCCACATGGCTCACCCATGTAATTCCAGCATTTTGGGAGGCCGAAGTGGGCAGATCATGTGAGGTCAGGAGTTCAAGACCAGCTTGGCCAACATGATGAGACCCCATCTCTACTAAATATACAAATATTAGCCAGGCATGGTGGCATGCACCTGTAATTCCAGCTACTTGGGAGGCTGAGGTAGGAGAATCGTTTGAATCCAGGAAGCAGAGGCTGCAGTGAGCCAAGATTATGACACTGCACTCCAGCCTGGGTGACAGAGTGAGACTCTGTCTCAAAAAATAAAACATACAAAATAAAAAAATAACAGCAGAGCAGCTTGTTGAAGACCAACTCTCCCATTAAGAACGTCTTAAAAAACTAGACGATACAAAAGACCACGCGCACACACACAAAAGTATTGGAGAGATACCTTGTCAGCGAGGACTTGGGGAGACAGGACCTCGGGGGAAGGCAAGCAGACTGACGTGAGTTCAACAATCTGCCAGCACTTTCCCCCCACAAAGTACTTGCTGACTCATAAGCAGTTCACTGTAAGTGGATGAATGGTATTTTAGAGTTTAGGAAGCTCACCTTAGCTGTCAGCAGCTGGACAGAGTTGAGGAGACAAAAATTAGAATGTGTGCTAAACACTTTCTTTGCCCTAGAAGCAATCAAAGTACTAATTTATAGTGAAATTATGAATGTGTGTTGTAATCTCTGAGGTAATCACTAAAAGAACAGTAAAATATTGTATGACTAACAAGAGGTTAGAGGAGGAAATGGAATTATTAAAATACTTGATTTGTCCGTAATCCAAAAAGAAAAATGTGAATTTGTGGTTACTGGGGGCAGGAGAAAGGGAAAATTGTGGAGCAACTGCTTAACGGATATGGGATTTCCTTTTGGAATGACGAAAATGTTTTGAAACTAGATAGACGTGTCGGTTGTACAACATTGCGAAGTGCCATGGGTTGTTCACTTTAAAATGGTTAATTTTATGTTAGATGAATTTCACTTCAACAAAAATAAAAAATATAATAATGTTAAAAATACTTGATTTATCCAAAAGAAGGCAACAAGGAAAGAAGAAAAGAAATACACAACAGATGGGACCAAAAAAAATAGTAAGGCCGGGTGCGGTGGCTCACACCTGTAATCCCAGCACTTTGGGAGGCCGAGGCAGGTGGATCACGAGGTCAGGAGATCGAGACCACCCTGGTTAACATGGTGAAACCCCGTCTCTACTAAAAGATACAAAAAATTAGCCGGACGTGGTGGCTGGTGCCTGTAGTCCCAGCTACTCGAGAGTCTGAGGCAGGAGAATGGCGTAAACCTGGAAGGCGGAGCTTGCAGTGAGCTGAGATCGCGCCACTGCACTCCAGCCTGGGTGACAGAGCGAGATTCCATCTCAAAAAAAAAAAATAGTAAAAGCAAGATGGTAGAATTAAATCCGGTGTATCAATAATTTACATTAAATGTAAATGGTCCTACTATATCAAGCAAAAGACAGAAATTGTCATAAAATCTAATTATATGCTGTTTATAAAAGACACATTTAAATGTCACAATGCAGGAAGGTCAAGTAAAGGAAGAAAAAAGATGTATTATATAAACACAAACCTAACGAAAACTCTAGAAGTGAACTAATATCAGGCAAAGTAGACTTAGAGGAAGAAGCAGTACTAGAGATAATAAGGAACAATTCATAATGATAAAATCCAGTCCACCAGGAAGCCATGATAATTCTAAATTTGTTTGCACCTAATAACAATTTCAAACATATGAAGCAAAACTTGACAGAATTAGAGAAAAATGAACAATCTGTAGTCATATTGAAAGATTTAACATGCTTCTCTCAATAATTGATAGAAAAAGTAGGAAAAAATCACAAAATATCTAAGATTTAAACACTACAATATATAAACTTGACCCAATTAACTTATAAAGAATTTGCATTCAACAATTATATGATATACACTTTTTCCTAAGTTTTTCCGAACTTTTATATTTACTAAAATTGATTGTACATGGGGCCATAAAGCAAGTCTCAACACAATTCAAAGGACTGAAGTCATGTAGCATACATGCTCTGACCACAGTAGGATTAAGCTAGAATCAGTAACAAAAAGATAACAAGATAAGCTTAAGCGAGCCACTGTACAACAGAGTAACTATAGTTAATAACAATGTATTATAATTTTTTTTTTTTTGAGACAAGGTTTCACTCAGTTGGTCAGGCTGGTGTGCCATGGTGTGAACATGGCTCACTGCAGCCTCGATCTCCTAGGCTCAAACAATCCTCCTGCCTCAGCCTCATCTGTATTCTTGAAAATTGCTGAGAGTAAGATTGTAAGTATTCTCATCACAAAAAAAGTATGTGAAGTAATGCATATGTTAATTAGCTCAATTTAGCCATTCCACAATGTATACATATTTCAAGACATTACATTGTATATAATAAATATATACAATTTGTATTTGCCAATTTAAAAATTAAATTTTAAAAATGGGCAAAAGGTCTTGAACAGATGTCTCTTCAAAGAAGATATACAAAAGGCCAATAAGCACATGAAAAGATGCTGAATACCAGCCACTGCAAAAACACACTGAAGCACACAGACCAATGACACTATGAAGAAACTGCATCAACTAGTCTGCAAAATAACCAGCTGGCATCACGATGACAGGATCAAACTCACCAGCAACAATATTAACCTTAAATGTAAATGGACTAAATGCCCCAATTAAAAGACACGGACTGGCAAACTGGATAAAGAGTCAAGACCTATCGGTGTGCTATATTCAGGAGACCCATCTCACATGCAAAGACATACACAGGCTCAAAATAAAGGGATGGAGGAAAATGTACCAAGCAAATGGAAAGCAGAAAAAAGCAGCAGTTGCAATCCTAGTTTCTGACAAAACAGACTTTAAACCAATAAAGATAAAAAAGGACAAAGAAGAGCATTACACAATGGTAAAGAGGTTAATTCGACAAGAAGAGCTAACAATCCTAAATTTATATATGCACCCAATACATGAGCACCCAATACAGGAGCAACCAGATTCATAACACAAGTTCTTAGAGACTTACAAAGAGACTTAGACTCCCACGCAATAGTAGTGGAAGACTTTAACACTTCACTGTCAATATTAGACAGATCATCGAGACAGAAAATTAACAAAGATATTCAGGACTTGAACTCAGCTCTGAATCTAGTGGACCTGATAGACATCTACAGAACTCTCCACCCCAAATCAACAGAATATACAATCTTCTCAGTGCCACGTGGCACTTACTCTAAAATCCGTCACATAATTGGAAGTAAAACACTCCTCAACAAATGTAAAAGAACTGAAATCGTAACAGTCTCTCAGACCACAGTGCAATCAAATTAGAACTAAGATTAAGAAACTCACTCAAAAGTGAACAACTACATGGAAATTGAACAACCTGGTCCTAAATGACTCCTGGGTAAATAATAAAATTAAGGCAGAAATCAAGTGCTTTGAAACCAATGAGAACAAAGAGACAATGTACCAAAATCTCAGGGACGCAGCTTAAGCAGTGTTACAAGGAAAATTTATAGCACTAAATGCCCACATCATAAAGCTAGAAAGACCTCAAATTGACACCCTAACATAACACCTAAAAGAACTACAGAAGCAAGAATAAACAAATCCAAAAGCTAGCAGAAGACAAGAAATAACTAAGTTCAAAGCAGAACCAAAGGAAACACAAAAAATCCTTCAAAAAATCAACAAATCCAGGAGATTGTTTTTTGAAAAAATTAATAAAATAGACATACCACTAGCTGGACTAATGAAGAAAAGAGAGAAGAATCAGAGAATCAAATAGACACAATAAAAAATGATAAAGGGGATATCACCACTAACCCCACAGAAATACAAACAACCATCAGAGAATACTGTAAACACCTCTACACAAATAAATTAGAAAATCTAGAAGAAATTGATAAATTCCTGAACACACACACCCTCCTAAGACTAAGCCAGGAAGAAGTTAAATCCCTGAATTGCCCAATAACCAGTTCTGAAATTAAGGCAGTAATAAATAGCCTATTAACCAAAAAAAGCCCAGGACCAGATGGATTTACAGTTGAATTCTACCAGAGGTACAAATAACCAGCTGGCATTCCTTCTGAAGAGCTGGTACCATTCCTTCTGAAACTATTCCAAACACTATCATCACTCTAATGATAGTTTCTATTGCTGTGCAGAAGCTCTTTAGTTTAATTAGGTTCCATTTGTCAATTTGTGCTTTTGTTGCAATTGCTTTTGATGTTTTTGTCATGAAATATTTGCCCATACCTATGTCCTGAATGATATTGCCTAGATTTTCTTCTAGGGCTTTTATAGTTTTGGGTTTTACATTTAAGTCTGTAATCCATCTTGAGTTAATTTTTGTATAAAGTGTAAGGAAGGGGTCCAGTTTCAATTTTCTGCATATGGCTAGCCAATTTTCCCAGCACCATTTATTAAATAGGGAATTCTTTCCCCATCGCTTGTCTTTGTCAGGTTTGTTGAAGATCAGATGGACATAGATGTGTGGTCTTATGTGGGCACATATGCAAGCACTTAAAAAAAAGCAACAGTTTACATCAGGAATCTCAAATGGCAGGTGGCATAAGTGAGGGCATCAGGCTGAGCAAGGAAACCTTAGGGAGCAGTGGGGACCTGCTGCCTGGGTGAGTTGGCTGGCAGCCAGCTGAGAGCAAGCCCCAAGGCATCACAGAATCCAAGCAGGAGAGGTCACTCACGCTGGGCACAGTGGCTCATGCCAGTAATCCCAGCACTTTGGGAGGCTGAGGCAGGAGGATCATTTGAACCCAGGAGTTCGGAGGGGAAGGGAACAGGCTCCAGGCCCCAACCCCAGCTTCAGCACAGACAAGCCAGTTGGCCATGGACAGTCATTTAAACCATCTGACTCCAGTTCCTCATCCGTGAAATTAGGAACTAATGCCTGTCCACGGGCTCTGTGTGAAAATTAAATGAAAGTGAAGGTGGAGACCCGAACACTGCCTGGGTTCAATGATATAAATTCCCTTTCTTGCCTCAGCTCTCCACAGCCCTTATCTCAACATTCTTTTTAGGAAGCAAAGATCACCTTTCCACTCCCATGCTGGATTTCTTAACTCAACACAATTCTCAAAGATTCCCTTGCGTGTCCAGTCAAGTAAGTCCTCAGTAACTTTTCCTTGACTCAAACACCCTCAAGTCCCAAATCCCCCGGCTTAGCCCCTTCCAAGTTCAGGAAATCTGTGCTCATTAATGCAAGAGCCATGAACCTCTTGAAAGAGAACCTCAGAACCTCAGGATAATGAGAGAAAGTGCTGACAGGCAAGCTTGATGCAGCAGGTAGAAGATGGAACACATCGTTGACAGCTGCACAGCCCATGCCTTAGAGATAGCACATGGATATCTACTGGGTCTCCCTCAAGTCATTACCCTCTTACATGAAGCTGGTATGATGTCATACCAAACGGAGTGTAGGAGTGTGTCTCTCAGGCCCATCCCAGATGTTGCACCACGGCTTGGAACAGCTATAGGATCATCACCCTTTGTGTTAGGCTGAACCAGTCCTTGAGGCAAGGATTCAAGTGCAAGTACTTTATTTGGGAGATGACCTCAGACAACATGGATAGGGGCATGGGGAAATGGACAGGAAGGGGAAAGAGAACAGGAAGGGGAAAGAAGTCAATAAGGGGCTTGTTATCAAGCAAGTTACAGTGAACAACTGAAGCTCAGTGTTATGCTAAGCTAGGGGGTTAATTGACTAACCTAGGGGTTAATTCATTAGTTGGTTGGGGGCTGCCTCTAAGGGCAGTAACTCTAAGGTGCTTCCAGATTGTTCCTTGTGTGGGTGGAGGGTGTTCCCATGGCCAGAAAGAAGCTCCGGGGCAGAGTCCCAGGTATTTGCAGTAGGCAGCCCTCAGGCATGCACAGTGAGTGTGGGGTGCCCACACTGTGGTCACCTTGCTGCGTGTGCTCCCAGCTCACTGTGCAGCCTTTAATTGTTGATCCAGCATCCCAAGATATGTGACGAGAAAAGCAAAAGCCTGGGTGGAATGCAGTCACAAGGTCTCTGGTGCCTGGACAGTGTTTCAATTCGTGTGAATTAACTAATTCACATTATAGTTTAACTTGTGAGTTTGATGATTAGATGAGGTTATCCAAAGCCCAATGAATAATGACTATGTATTAGCTGCTTAGCTATTTGAGGCTTTCAACCCATATTGTGGTAAATCATCAGAACACCTGAAAGGAAGGTTTTGTTATTTCTAATTTAGAGATAGAAAAATTGAGAGTTAGAAATTAAATGACCTGGCCAAGCTCCCATAGTTACTAAGAAGAATACTCAGAATTCAAGTGTATGTGAAACGGGGAACTTTGTGAGATTCATACATTGCACTCTAACACCTCCTTGACTCCTGGGTACTCTGATGAATCAAACCTCTGAACCTGTAAAGATGGGGTGAGACTCTGGGCGCACAGTGACCCCACCAGGTTGCAGATATCCTGTGAGGGACAGCCAGCAGTCAGCCCCAATTGCTCACGCCTGCTTTCTGTTCATTCTCATCCTACTAAAAACAAAATTCCCACCAAGTTCTCAGTAACTCGCCCAAACTCACCCGGGTCCTCAGTCTCAACAACACCCTCTTCTCTGTGTTAAAGAAAATAGTATTCTAACACTTGCTAAAACAATAAGGAAGACTTTATTCAGGACTATTGTGATGGGGTATTGCAATAGGGGTGAGAGATCAGGTTCAACTTCAAATTCAAGGACAAGTGGGATTGTCAGCCAGGAAGAGAGTGAGAGGGTTAGTGGATATGGAAAGTTGCTAAGAGAAGACATCAAGGGTAGGAGATTCTTGTAAAATCAACTTAACAGGACTCTTGCTAAACATAGACTAATGTGATCAGATACCAAGCATGAAGGATTCTCCCTAAACTGACTTGGCAGGATTCTTACTAAAACTGGACTGGGAAAGGACAGACACAGACACAGAAGTCCAAGGTCAAGGCCTAGTTGAGAAGAGGCTCATAGGAGCCTCACTAAAGTCTGGTCAAAGAGAGAGTCTTTGTCACTTGCCACAAAGGTCCAGATAACAGTTATGAAGCCAGACACTGGGACTAGGTGTTCTGAGTCCTCAAAATACCCTGGAAGGCAGGGACCAGGATCATCATCTTTGCTTCACCAATGAGGAACCAACAAGTTAAGTACCTTGCCCAAAGTCAGACTGCCAGCCAATAACAGAGCTGGGATTTGAACCCAGAAAGTCTGGCGTCAGACTCATAGCTTTATCCACTACATGATATAGCTTCTCATCTTGTTGATTCTTTAGTGGATTTCATGCTAATTAATCTTCCCACCACCAATTTGGGGATAAAGAGACCCAAAGAGATGGGGCTATCATATAATCCTGCTTTACAACAGACCATCCTTCATAGCCTCTCTAGTTACTTTGGGGCCTCTGAAGATAAGCCATTGTAATGGACGCTCCGTAATGTGATTTGACCAACAAAAACACTGGTACACAAAAGAGGAAACCGGAGCAGATTTCTGCATTCGTTTCTATTTTTGTTGTGTTCTGCTTTTGTTTAATAATAAGGAGGAGGAGACTGGGCTCAAGCACTCATCTGCAGCAAGAATTTTTTATTACCAGGGGCTGGAAAACAAAATGGGCTTTAATTTATTCCAATTTCATTTCAGTTTTGCCAGTGGACATCTGTGCTTGTGAGCTTGGAAGCCATAATACACGGCTAATACTTTCCAATAATTTTCTTTTGATAATTTCTCTGACAGTGTGAAGAAAAGGGCCTGAACATGGATTAAATATCACATGACAACATTTTCCCAAATCTACGTGGCAAAGTGCTACTTTTCTTTTTCTACGAAGATAATAGGTGGAAAAAAGCAATTTATCAGAGCAGAAAGCAGCAGACTAGGTTCAGGGAACTAGGGTTCTTCTCCTGGCTCTGCTACCCACTGTCCAGATGTGTGGCCTGGGGCAGGGGAATTCACCTCTCTGGGTTTTTGTTTCCACATTTGGAAATGAGTTGCTTAGACTGCATGATCCCCAAAGTCCCTCCCAGCTCTGAAATTTCCAGTCTCTGATACAACATGGGTGCCAAGTGACCTTTATAGCGTCAGCATCTTAGCTTTGGACGTACTTTGAGTTAACCTGGTAAACTGACTAACATAGGGAAGGAAATCTACAATTAATTGGGCACATATGCAAGCACTTAAAAAAAAGCAACAGTTTACATCAGGAATCTCAAATGGCAGGTGGCATAAGTGAGGGCATCAGGCTGAGCAAGGAAACCTTAGGGAGCAGTGGGGACACTGCTGAACTGAGAGCTCAGTGTCTCTGAAGGTGGCAGCTGCTCCTTAGCACCTTCCAGTGGCTTCCATGTGGCAATGTAGGCCCAGTGCAACCAGAAACTGATTTTTCAAGCAAAAATAGAAATCTAGTTTTTTATGTGCTGTTTCCCAATTATTTAAACACTGCTGGGGCCAAAGGAAACATACTGAGGAATCCTAGTTAGCAAATCTTGAGTCACATGCACTGGGTGTCTACACCATTCTCTTTTCTCCAGGACCATCCTGTACTTTCTCTGTCAGGCAGAACATTCATTTCTGTTTAGTCATCTGACTCCCTTCTGGATGCGCAGCATTTTGAGGGTCATGGGTTCTATGCCTGTCTTGAGTAGCAGATTGTTGGTAGTCAATGAAATGAAGGAATTTTACTATTTACAATGAATGTGTCACTGTATTAGTCTGCTCAGGCTGCCATAAAAAATGCCAGTGATTGAACAACAGAAATTTACTTCTCACAGTTCTGGAGGCTGGAAAGTCCCAGATCAAGGTCCAATAGGGCTTAGTTTCTGGTGAGGGCTATCTTACTGGTTTACAGAGGGCTTCCTTCTCACTGCATCTTCATATGGCTTTTCTTTGGTGTGTGCACACACAAAGAGAGAGGTCTCTGTTGTCTCTTCTTACAAGGACGCTAATCCTATTGGAGCAGGGTCCAACCCTTATGACCTCATTTAACTTTAATTACCTCCTCAGAGACTCCATCTCCAAATGCAACTACACTGGGGCCCAGGAATTCAATATATGAATTTGAGGAGGACACAAACATTCAGTTTATAACACTCACCTAATGCCAACTCACAAGAATTTACCAAAAGCATGGGGGAGGAAAAGGACAAAAAGTTGGGTCTAGAGATCAAGAGAGATGGGAGACTCAGGGCCTCTCAAGCCCAGGGTTTCCCCAGCCTCTCTCCTTAACAGACAGCCCCCACTTATCACCTTGATGATGCTCCTTGCTCCTCCATTGCCCACTGAGCTGAGCAATGGCTCTTACCAGGACCATGACCCTGATATTTCCAACAAGCTGATAAACACACAAAACTGACCAGGCCACCCCTAGTATCCACAGGCATCATCTCCCTTCCTTACAACAGGCCCAGGCAGGTGAAGTAGCAGGTCCAAGGTCACATGGGTAGTAAGTGGCAGAGCCCAGATTTAACTCCTGCCCCTCCCCTCAAGCATCACTACTTTCCTCCCACCAACTTCTCCACCAGATGCCATCCCCAACCTAGAACTTTCAGATGCTAAGAGCCAGAACCTGAAGCCCAAACTGACTGATATCTCCTAGGAATCATTCCTCACATTTCCCAGTCCCCTGCAGGAGGTGATTCATGAGGAGTGGCTTCTGGGCTTCCAGCAAGAACCCCTCACTCAGAAATGGTTTTCTACCACTCTGTTATTCAATGCTTGAAACTCCATTTTTTAAACTTCCTAAGTCAAACCCTGGTGATGAAGCCTGGTTGCTATCAGAATCATTCAGAAAGCTTTTACTTTTTTTTATATCATGAAAAACTCACTGTTTTTCCATCTGTTTATATTTATTCTAAAATTTTAAACAATATATAAAGAGAAAAGGAAGAAAAAACTCACCTGAAATCCTACCCTGAGATTACCATTATCGATACATTAATGACCTAAATTCATGCACTTCATTATGAATATATATTT
>NW_012105331.1:393237-412849 GCF_000951045.1 Mandrillus leucophaeus
TATATATATATATATATCTTTTATGATGTCTTATCACACAAGCTGTTTTTTTCATTGTTACCTCTTTAAATACAGTACTGGCAGGAAGGCTACCTTGATTACCGTCTTGTTCCTCCTCTGTTTCCTTTCACGCACACAACTTGGTCCAGGTCACCAGTGTTAACAACCTTCTCTATGCTTATCAATCATACATAGATATATAGACAGATATAGACTAATGATGATGATGAAGATGATGATGATAAAAGTTTAAAAAGACAATAGAGATTACCTCTTGATTTATCATTTTTTAAAAAGGAATAATATACATTTCTCTTGCTCCTGATTTTCTCATTTAATAATACCTCTTGGGAATACTTCTTAGTCACCTTTTTAAAAACTAAAATATTCCATAATGGTGATAATTACAATGCACTACATTATTCCCCCTTTGAAGGGAACTTTAGGTTCTATTTTTGTCACTATGCATAATGTTGCAATAACTATCTGAGGACCTATTTATCCATACATACTGCTTTTATTCCATCAAAGAGATTCCCTGGAATGGAATTGCCAGGTTGAAAGAATGTGCATTTTAAATTTTAATTGCTAATGCCAGATGGCTTTCCAAAATGTGGTAGCAATCTCCATTTCTACCAATAGTTCATAAGTAAACTCTCTCCTGACTCCCACCAGTAGTAGGTGTTATCATCCTTTAACTTCTGTCAACCTGACAGGTGGAAATTGATAGCCCACTGTTACTTTCCTTGCATTTCCCTACCAATGCACTTGAGCATCTTTTAACATTCATTCGTCATTTGAATTTGTGCTTCTATGAAAGGCCTGCCCTTATCCTTTGCCCATTTTCAATTGAATTGTTTGCCTTTTTGTTATCAGTTTGTAAGATGTTAACTTTTGGGGAGTAGAGACTGGCTAGTGGTTGACCTGAACTGTTTCTTCATCCTCATAGGAGCAGCCAGACCACATGTCCCAGCCTCTCTTGTGCTTGTGTATATCCATAGTCTCAGTTCCAGTCAGTGAAGCGTGGGTGGAAGTGGAGTATTACCCTTCCAGGCCTGGCCCACAGAACTACCCACTTGTGAGCCTACCTACTAATTTCCTTTCCACAAGGATCTTGGAAGCCACATATTAAAGATGGCGGTGCACACAATAGAAAGAGCCCAGGTTCCTGAATCTCTGCCTGGAGGAGGGCTGCCTGCCAAATAGGATCACCCATCATGGACTTGATATGAGTGAGAAATTCAATTCTATTGTGCTAAACCATAGAGTGTAATGGGTTTATATGTACAACAGAGCCAATCTAACTAACACACCCACCACCTGCCATATGTGTTACAACTGTTTCCGCCAAACTATCATTTGTGTAATGACTGTGCTTGCAGTAAAATTTAAATTGTAAAATGTTTATATTTTCTTGTACGCCTGCATTTTATAGCCTCTATATTTTCCATGTAAAATGGTTTCTGGGGAGCTTTTTACAAGTACAGATTCTAAGATCCACCCTAGAAAATTCTGCTGCAAGCAGTCTGGAGTGGAACCAGGAAATCTCAATCTTCTTAAAACTCCCTGGAGTTATTCTGCTGCATCCCAGAGTTGGAGAGTATTGCTTAGGATATTAAAGTGGCAGCCCCTGCCACAATGGAAGCAACTCTGGGAGTAACCTAACCTGCTTTCTAAAAGTAGATTGCTAGCAACACCTGGAAAGAGCCTAAACTGAAGCTGGGTTAGCCCAGTGTCGTGTGGGAGATTCTAAGCCCATACCCAGGCTTCTTCACTTCCTCAGGTGTGCCCTAGGGTGAGTAACTTAATTACTCTAGGCCTCCTTTCCCCTCTCCTACAAAATGGAAGTGATAATAATTCCTGCGTTGTGATAGGAATACCTACTTAGCTTTCAGGGTCAAGGCAAAGATAAAGACACATGTAAAAATATTTCATCCTAAACCTGGTGCATGGGACTGGCCCAAGAAATTATTAACTCAAGGCTAATAACATAACCTTGAACTATTTAACTAAATATTACCTAAATATATATTAACCTAAATATTAACCAAACTACAACCTTGCCTAATTTACAGTATTGGCTGTGATAGTTCTGCTGGACATCATCAGATACTAAGCCCTTTCACTTCAAAATGCAGATTATAGACACTCATTACATGAGATATATAGATGCAGATACAGATAGATATATTTAAAGAGCAGTTAGCTTTACAAGCATAGGATAATTCCAGAACTTCTCTCAAAGCTTAGTTAGTTATCTGTCTTGTATTAACATTTTTGTGCATGCGTGTGTGAGGTGTGGTGTGTTAGTGTGTGTGTGCACATGTGTGTGTGTGCGTGTGTGTGTAAATGCATCAGGTTAAGTGTAAGGGCTATAAGCTCTCCGGATAAGGTTTGGATGCAGTGACAGTGACTCATGAATAAGTGCTCAGGGCGATTCCTGACTAATCCACAGAAAAGCAACTGCCAACATCAATTTAGGAGAATGAAATTTATTGAGGGCCTACCCTGTGCCAGGCACTGTGTTAAGAGTATTATTTGCTCTCTCATTCGGTCTTTAAATAAGCCCATAAAATTGTATGACACTGTTCCCAGTAACATCTTGTTCCTACAAGATGAGGAAACTGAGGCTCGGAGAGGCTAAGCTGCCCACAGTTACAAAGTTGTGGAAGGGTGGAGGGGGAATGTGCCTCCAGGTATGGGGTTTCACTGGAGATGATGAAAATGTTCTAAAATTAGTTTACGGTTATGCTTGCTCGATGTGACATACAAAAAAACCACTGAATTACACATTTTAAACAGGTGAACTTTATGGTATGGAAATGATATCAATAAAACTGCTTTAAAAAACAAAAGTGCACCCAGGTCAAGCTGACTCTACAACCAGACTTGAATGAAATGCTTCTGGTGCTTTCATGTGAATCACCTTGTTCATGTCCGGCCCCTCTTCCGCTCCCACCACCCCCCCGTGGCTGTGGAAAACCCTCTGCCTCCTAAGGGGAGGGGTGAGATGGATAAACAAAGCCAAAACCTTGTATGGCCCCTCAGGCCAAATGGTCAGCAAGCCTGAGGTGGGCATCAGTGGCAGGAATCAGAGTCAGGAACGTGTGGGATAAGGTGCCCTTCCATACACACTAAACCTCTGCCAAAACCTCATCAGCCATTTGCAAGGCAAGCTGGCTAGCCTTTGTTTAAAATCCAGATCTATTCTCATGGATCCCACTGGAACCACTCAGCAGCTCACCTTCGCCTTTAGGGTTACATGTGGAGTCTTTAGCACAAACTCCAAAGCCCTCAAGACCCAGGGCCCCTCCGCTGCCACACCACACCCTACGCTCTGGCCACACTGGAGACTGTACTGTCCCCTGCCTACCCATGACGCTCAAGTCTTCATGCTGTGGCCTGCATTGCTCCTTGTCTCCCTGAGAGGATCCTACTCAGCAGGGGATTTGATGTGAACATCTTACGTGTGGCTCCCCTCTATCCTCTCCCCTACAGCCCCACATCCTAGTCGTCCACTTACATTTCCTTAATATACCTATCTCAGCATCTTCCACACTGCATGGTCACCATTTGCTTCTTGCCATCTTCCCTTGTCTTGCCCTGTCTCTACTGGTCCATACAGACGATTGACCACTTGCCACTCCACTTAGTGCAAAGACACTGTTGTGGCTTGAATTATGCCTCCCAAAAAGATACGTTGAAGTACTAACCTCAGGTCCCTGTGAATGTGACCTTAATTGAAAATAGGGTCTTTGTAGTTCTAATCAGTGAAGATGAAACCATACTCATTAGGGTGGGACCTAAATCTAGCAGGACCAATGTCCTTATAAAAAGAGGAGAAGACACCAACACACAGGGAGAGCACCATGTGATGAAAGAGTCTGAGTGGAGCGACACAGCTGCAAGCCAAGGAACGTCAAGGATTCCCACCAGCCGCCAGAAGCCAGGAAGAGGCAAAGAAGAGGCCTCCTCTAGAGCCTTCAGAGGGGGCACGGCCCTGCAGACATTTGATTTCAAACTTCTAGACTCCAGAACTGTGAGAGAATAAACTTCTGTTGTTTGAAGTCCTTCTGTTTGTAGTACTTTGTCATGGCAGGCCAAGCAAACGAATACAAATACCTTATGCCCATTAAGACCAAATCTGATTTCTTGATCTCATCATCCAAACCAGCCTCTTCCCTGATTTTAGCACAACCTTCATACTGTTACACTAGCCAGAAACCCACAAGCAGTGCAGGCAACTTCCTCTCCCTCCTATCCCCATTTTCAGTTCATTACTTTAGAAGACGTTACAGTGTCTTCTAAATATTTCTGCAAACTGCCCGCTTCTCTCCAGCTCCATCCTGCCAATCTAGTTTATCATCTCTCACCTGGACTACTGGCCACCCCACACGCATTCTTGCCCCACCAATTTTTCTCCCCACAGCAGCCACAATGACATTGTTAAAAATGAAGTCTTGTTTTAAACAAGGGATGATGGGTTCTCATCCCTCCTCAAAATACTTCATGGCTTTCCATTGTTCTTAGGAAAAAGATAAAACTCGTGTCTCCAGCCACCGTGAGTACCACCCTCTCTCTCACTCTGAGATCCAGCTACTCTTTGACATTTTTGGAGTTCTTTCAATTTGCCACACTCCCTCCCTCCCACTACAAAACCCTGTACAAATCATTCCTTTGTCAGAAGGCTTTTTACACCATCCCAGGCTCCCACTCAAATAGTTACCTCCTGATCTTCCTTAAGATGCAGCTTGGCCATCACTTCTTCAGAAAAACTTTCTCTGACCTGGTCAGGTAATTCTCCCTAACTGCTGCTCCCCTGGCACCTCTTCAATGGTATCAGTGATGGGTACTCAGTCAAGATTAGGTTTGGCTGCATTTAATAGAAACCCACCTACAGTGGTTTAAACAGAAAGAAGTGTATATTGCTCTCACATAACCAGAAGTCCAGAGGTAGGAAACCCAGGCCAGGCTCCTTCTTACTCCCCACTCCACCATCCTAACAGGAGGCTTCCAGAATCACTCATGGCTCAATGCCTGTAGAAATCCCAACCATCATGTTAGCATTCTAAGCACCAGGAAGGAAGATCAGACAAAACTCCTCTCCTTTAAAGAGATACTCCAATTGTTCCATTCCTCTGGCTCATTGACCAGAACATAGTCACATGGCCATACCTAGCTGCAAGAGATGCTGAGAATGTGTCTTTCACTCAAATGATAACTAAAAAGTAGGATTGTGCTACCAAGAAAATGAAAGTGAATAGATGAGGCAATTATCATTGTTGTGATTACATATTATTTGAGTGATTTGAGGATTGATGTCTATTTCCCCAACTAAACGATAAGAGATATATGGGCAAAAACTTTGTATATTTTTGCTCAGAATTATATGCATAGGCCTTAATGAACATGTGTTGGGTATATTTCACAGAGCAGTCAAATTACTCCTCTGTTTCCCCATCTGATAAATGGACATAATAATAGTACCTATCTTAGAGAGTTGTTGTGAGAATTAAATTAAATAATATATGCAGGCTGGGTGCAATGGCTCATGTCTGTAATCCCAGCACTTTGGGAGGCTGAGGCAGGAGGATCACTTGAGGCCAGGAGTTTGAGACCAGCCTGGCCAACACAGTGAAACCTCGTCTCCACCAAAAAATACAAAAATTAACCAGGCATGGTGGTGCACACCTGTAGTCCCAGCTACTTTGGAGGCTGAGGCAGGAGAATTGCTTGAACCCAGGAGGCAGAGGTTGCAGTGAGCCGAGATCATGCCACTGCACTCCAGCCTGGGCAACAGAGTAAGACCCTGTTTCCAAAATAAATAAATAAATAATATATGCACAATACTTCACATAAAACCCAAAATCTGATAAACACTCTATAAATATTAAATATTATTATTAATCCCCACTGAGGTGAACTCCTTGGAGGCAGATTCTGTCTGATTCACCAGCATCTAGATGCTCACTAAAGGTCATTGAATGAACAAATGAATTAATGGATGAAGTAAATTGGGAAGAATTATAATCATATATATTTTACAAGTGAGAAAACTGAAACTGAGTCTATTAATAAGTGATATTAGTGCTGATTCTGGTTCCACCACATATTTAAATATGAGAAATTTCAGAACCAGGAAAACAAACTTCAAAACCAGTGAACAGATTCTGGAAAGTTGGCAACAGCAGTGGCAGGCTGGCAGGCTGGGGATCTTCCTGAACCCTCGCATAAAAACAGAGCAAATAGGCTGGGCGCGGTGGCTCACACCTGTTATCCCAGCACTTTGCGAGGCTGAGGCGGGTGGATCATAAGGTCAGGAGATCGAGACCATCCTGGCTAACATGGTGAAAGCCCGTCTCTACTAAAAATAGAAAAATTGGCCAGGCGTGGTGGTGGGTGCCTGTAGTCCCAGCTACTCGGGAGGATAAGACAGGAGAATGGCATGAACCTGGGAGGCAGAGCTTGCACTGAGCCGAGATCCCACCACTGCACTCCAGCCTGGGCGACAGAGACAGACTCTGTCTCAAAGAAAAAATAATAATAATAATAATATTAGAGCAAATCGATAACAAAACTGAAACCCATAAACAACATTTCCAACAAAACTAGGTGGCAAGGGATCCCCAGGAAGCCCAAAACACAAGCAGATGAAACAAGCCACCAACAACCACAGATCTGTGAGTTATGGATATGTGCAGAGGAAGCAGAGGGCAGCATCAGGGCTTCTGATGGACCTGAGAGAACCCCTAGAGAGCCAACAGATATTCACTGGGAAGCCTGGTGGGCCAACGGAGGCAAAAACTGGGAGAAGCTGTGCCCAATCATAGATTGGGGTAAGGATTAAAGCGGCTGGAGCAGCCAGAGGCCCTGGGAATGCTCTAAACTGATAGCCAGGGTTTCCTTCCAGTACAGAACAACTCAGTTCCACACTGAAAAGAAACTGCTTGTAGTAGAGTAAAAATAAAGGAGGACAGGGACAAAAGAGTTGAAGAGCAGCTCAGATAGATGCATGGAAGGGAACACAGCCAGTAAATATCAGAAAGCAAGCTACCATATGTTTTAAAACCACCTGAAAACAAAGAAGTTAGAAAAGCGAATTAGACGAGCTATCTGAACCAAGTCTCCTTCTCAAAGTTCAGACAAACCAAATTCACATAAAAATGGGCAAAAGATAAGTATCAACGTCAAATCCCATCCATGGTTACTATATTAAAAAGAATGAGCAGAATGACTTCTTTCTAGAAAATAAAAGCATACCAGAAAAATGTACTTTAAATATTTGAGCTGTTATATACAATTTCAAAACAAGACTAGGAACATTAAGAAAATGATACAAGATATAAAAGAATAATATGAATAATAATTTTAAGGCCAAGTGCAGGCTCACACCTGTAATCCCAGCACTTTAGGAGGCCAAGGCAGGATGATCGCTTGAGCCCAAGAGTTTGAGCTATAATGACCTATGATTGTGCCACTGAACTCCAGCTTGGGGAGAGAGTGAGACCCTGGCTCTAAAAAAGGAAAGAAGTGACTAATGTAAGAGAATGTATAAAATAAGAAAAAGTTCTCATATTTATATAGCATATATTTATAGATAAATATTTGTATATACAAAATATATTTTATATGTAAAATATGTAATTATATTTATTTATATAATTGTATATTTATATTACATAACATATATAATATAAAATATATTTTATATGTAAAATGCTCATCAATGATAGACTGGATAAAGAAAATGTGGTACATATGTACCATGGAATACTATGCAGTCATAACAAGAAATGAGTTCATGTGCTTTGCAGGGACATGGATGGGACTGGAAGCCATTATCTTCAGCAAACTAACACAGGAACAGAAAACCAAATACCACATGTTCTTACTTATAAGTGGGAGCTGAACAATGAGAACACATGGAACACAGGGAGGGGAACAACACATACTGAGGCCTGTTGGAGGGCAGGAGGAGGAGGAACATCAGGATAAATAGCTAATGCATGCTAGACTTAATACCTAGGTGACAGGTTGATAAGTGCAGCAAACCACCATGGCACACATTTACCTATGTAACAACCTGCACGTCCTTCACATATATGCCAGAACTTAAAATAAAATGAAATAAAATTTAAAATAAATAAATGAAAGAAAAAGATTTCATATGTATACAAATATATTTTTATATATTCAAGTACCACCAGAGAAAACAGACACAATAAATAATTCCTCAAGAAAAATAGATGGTGGAAAGAAAAAAATAATTATTAAATTTTAAAAAACAGACAAAAAGAATTTGAGAGGAAAAAAACAAATATTGAAGATATCAAAGAAGATCCAACAAATTGACAATAGAGGTGCCTAAAGATAAAAACTAAAGCGAAGGAACAGAATACCATAGTAAAATGACTGGACTCTAATTTTTAAAAAAGGAAAACAATGCTTTGGCATCTAGGCAAAAGAGCAAATGACTGATAAGGAAAAGAAAATCTGATCGTTATCAAACATTTCAACATTTTATTCCATAAGAATACAGAGTACATTTGCAACTTTTTTATAAAACTAAAATTATCCTAAAATAAAAATTGTTTAAATTTTTCTTTAATTTGTTTTGAATTTGGAACATCAAATGAAATCACAAGATGTTTTATCTTTAAACAAGTGTGTGTGTGTGTGTGTGTGTGTGTGTGTGTGTTCATTTTTCTACTTCTGCCTACTGTAAAGACATAAATAATGACCCAACAGCCAATCTAGCCCCCAAGATTGTGGACTTGAAGTGTCACCTCCAATTTAAAAAAAAATGAGGACTTCTTGGAGAAATGATCTGTTTTTGTTCTGGGGCAGGAAATATGCACAATAAGCCTTACAAGGCCTTGTCATGCCAGACACCTTGTTATGCCAGACAGCAAGGAAGTTATCAAAGTCTATGAGGTTCATGTCAAAGGATTCAGAAACCACCTTTGGCCAAATATGGGCATTTTGAGCTTCAATAAGGATTAACATTACAAGGGACTGAAACCAATCAAATATGGTACATAATCATTTATATTAAGAAAAAATAATACCCATCTTCAGAGGAAGACAGAGAGCCTACTGGTTATTTTGAAAATTGGGTACATAAAAGACTAAAGCATTTGTCTTGCCTTTCTTATATAAACTATACTGCTAGGTATCCTAATAGTAGATGGAGGAGAGGGTCTTTTTGTATAAACTTATTCAGGAAATAAGTGAAAATGACATACAAGTATGTCACCATCTTACAACCCTCCAATGAATTACTGGATCTAGACATTGAACATCAATGGCTGCTAATATAAGAGAAAAAAGTGAAAAACAGACATTATGAGCATCCTAATGAAAAAACACACACCACTAACAATGCAGTTAAAGGGATCAAATATAGGTTTGATCAAACCTCTGGATACAGCTGCCAATTTGTAGGAAATATACAGGATGGAGAAACATTGAATTGCACCACAAGAATGCAATCAGCAAAACCATGACTATGAAAATCTCCATATGTCAAATAGAGCAGGTTTTTCAAAAGATAAACTGTCAGAAGAAGAAAGAGATGGAGGGGAATCTGCAGTTTAAAAGATATTTAAAAGACGTATCAGATTTCTTTAAGGGGCAAAATTAAACTTGAGTGTCTAGGGATGCACAATTGGAGTGATAAAACTGTAAAGATATATAAGGAAGTGGTTACCATAAAAGTCAAGATCATGGTTACTTTTGGAGGGATGGAGGAGGTCATCGTTGGAACAGAGCTCATGAAAGGGCTTCTAGGGTAGCTGGCAGAATTCTGGGTTTTTTTTCACTTGGGTGGAGGTTAGAATGATGTCTGCCTTACAACAATCCTCTAAGCTATCATTTCTTTTGTGTTACATTTTCTATATTTGTGTTTTATAATAAAACAGTTGAAATTGAACTAAGAAATGTTTTGCCATTAAAAATTATTTCAGTCTTCAATTAATAAGGATGCTGGAAGAAAATATTAAAGGCAGAAAAATATCCACTATAATCAAAAAAATAATTGAAGAAATGTTTTGCTATTCTGAAGACACACTCAACAAGGCTTTGGAAAGGATGTGCAGGCTGCTATACAGGAGTAATCCTTACAGAAAACAGTTTCTAGAAGGACTTTTGACTAAGAAGGCTGAGAGCTTAAGCCACTGCCAAGGAGTTGCTCAAGGCAACCTCAACTTGAGCCAGGAGAGGCATTGTTTCCTGATAAAGAGGAGGTGATCGCCTGGTGTAGTCCAAGTCACCCTGTGAGTCAGGGAATGTGAGTTCCTGTTTTAGCCCTGTACTGCCTCCCTCTGTGACCTTGGGTGAGTCACCCAACCTTAGTCTGTCTTCAGCAGAATGGGGAGTAGTTGTAGGATGAAATACTGTAGAGTCTCTTCCAGCTCCATCTTTGTATACTTTTATGATTCTAAACAGGGTCTCTCACAGTGTGATCTACTAACCACTTATGTTAGAATCATGGCCTGATGAACAAGCCAGATTCCTGGGCCTCATTCAGACCCACTAAGTCAGACTCTCTAGGTATGGGGCCCTGGAATCTGATTTTATTCAAGGACCCCATTTGTTTCTTGTAACCCTAGTTTAAGGGCCACTGTTCTAAGGCATTGTTTAGGTAGAAAGAGGGGGATGATGGGGTTCAGGACATACTACCCCGAGATACGGCACCTTGGCATTTGAGAAAACAGCAGTGGCAGGAAGGTCTCCAATCCTCTGCTGATGCAGGCCATGAAAGATTTCTCTAATCTTCTAAAAGTAGGTCATAAAAGCCTCATTCCAGAGACATCCTCCCTATACCCAGAGGAAAGAAATGTCACACAGAGACACAGAGAAGCATCTGAACAAACAGGCCTTGGTAAGTTCCCCCCAGTTTATTACCAGTAAATCACACCCTTCTGTCCTCCAATCATACTTCTGCATGACTATTCATAAAAATATAGTTTCCTCTGTTTCTTTGGGTCTTTATTTCTGAAGGCTCCAGTGTCACATGAAACTCATATTAAATAAATGTGTATGCTTTTCTTTTGTTAACCTGCTTTTTGTTATAAGGGTCTCAGTCATGAACCTATTGACGGATGAGGAAAGAAATCTCTTCTTCTCTACAGAGAAAAGACCTCACATCTCTTCAACTCCTCCTTTATGTCAAGCACCGCACTAGGCATTTGATTATATAGTTTAGATTATTAGATTATATTATATCTCATTTAATCTTTACAGCTACATAGGGAAGAAGGTGGTGTCCCTGTCTTACCAATGAGGAGAGGGCAGCTCAGAGGGTTTTGGTCTAAAAGCCGATAGAGGTGATGGATCCATGTTAACTGAAGGGCTGCTTCTCGAAAAGTTAGGAAGGGAGGGAGGGAACAAAATTCACTAAGAAAATATCACAGGATTGGAAAGATCTTAGTTTGATGACTCTGTTCTGCTCTCAGCACAGATATATTCTGGGGAAAAAAAAAAAACTTTGTCTCCTATTATAAAGAGAAGTGCAGGCAGGAGTAACAGGGAGGGATGATATGGAGAGAGACAAGCAGAGTAAGACCTTTTCTTTGTTGACTTGGAAACCATTTGAAGCTTCTGGTGCAGGGAAATAAGTAGTCCAGAAAAATCTTAAAGCTAAGTAGCCCAAAGATGGAGAATAAGACATCGAGGAATAGCTGTGGCTCCAGGAGGTAAAGGAGGAATTTATAACACAGCAACATATTCACACATTGATTTATTTTAAAGTAGCTATAAAATATTATCTTTAAGCATAGTGAGTACTTCAGAGACCTCAAATGGCTTAATAAAGAAGAATATTTATAAATAAGGACTGAAGATGTCATAACTGGAAGCAGATCTCAAGCACACAATGCCTTATAGTACCGATCATGTATTTGAAGCCCTGTGGTCTGGGTCCAGCATATCTAATACATGGGAAGAGATGATGTTAACCTTCCTAAAGGTGGGATCTGCAAATAAAATGAGTGAAATTCTTGGCCAATGGCACAACTATGCAGGAGAGGAGCAGAATTTGCTTCCTAATATCTGTTAGAATTTTCTAAACTAAACCAAAGGACCGGAAGGCGCTGCCGTGTAGGTAGTGCTTGGCTCACTCAACAGGCAGAATAGAGCTCAGAAAGCCTCTGGCTGCCAAAGTCGGGGTGTGGGAAGTGGTTTAGTCAGATGGCATAGTCGCTAAGATCACAGAAGGATTTGCAGTCTACCAACCACAGCCACTGAGCTAGACACTATGCGGGAGGCATTTCTGCCCTCAGGGAGCTTACCAAGCCAGTGGGAGGCCCGTCACACACAAAGAAAAGGTGACTAATGAGAAGAGATGGTGGAATGAGAACAACAGAGCAAGATGTACAAGAAGTGCTACAGAAGTACAAAGGAATGAGACACCTGAAAGACCTACGCTTCCAGGGAAGGGAGTCTTTAAGGAGAAGAAAGACTTCTAAGCCAAACTCCAAGTTGGGGGGAGGTGAGCAGAGGCACAGAGTGAGCACACCACATGGCATAGTGGGAGCATGGGGAGTCAGCCAGTTTAGTTGGAGGAGAGGGTTCCTACAAGGAATGTAAGGTTGCAAAGAGCCAGATTGGACATGGAGTACGGGGCTTGAATTACAAGATTAAAGAGCTTGCAAGTTATTTTATAGGCAATAGGAAGCTACTGAAAGATTGGGAATAACGTAACCATTATAAATCCCAGATCCATGTGTCCAGGCTTTATATGGAGTTACAATAAAAAAGCACAATCCAAACTGTCAAAATTAACCAAAAAGAAGAAAAATTCCAGTCTTTTACTTCCATTTCTCCAATGCATAGCTCCCAGCAATTCTTCTTCAATCCCTATTGTTCCCCCTCCTCCTCCAAACACACTACTCCATAATCTTTTATTTGCTATATGCCTAATCGCCTCCTTCACTTCTTTCTTTTTCTCCTCTTTTCCTGCACTTTATTATAAAAACCAACTTCAATTTTCGGGCTAAGCTGTTCCTCTTCCACTCTAACCTCTCTGTTCCAACCTTTCTGTGTCACAAAAGTCAGGAACCCTTCAGACAAATGAAAGCACTCCTAATTGGGGTTGGGGAGTCAGGGAAAGGATGGGGTATAGGAAGCAAGAGTTGAGGTATAAAGACAACATTCTCCTAATCAAAAGGAGAGAAGGGAATATTCAAGTCTAAATATATTTTATCCCATCACTGTAAGATGGGGTATGAGGAAAAAGTGGGGCCTTAAGAAAATATCTACAATTATTGATATGACCCAGAGATGTTGAGTATTCCCCAAAATCCTAACTGTTACGATCCACACAGAGATAATTCTAGACAAGTACATGCAAAACCATAGTCAGGTAGATATGGGCATGACTCAATGTTTTTATGACTGGGAGCCAATGGCTGGATGGACAGGTTCAGCGAGAGGAGGGCAAACATGGGAGAATGGTGAGCTGATAGACTGTGTGTCATCAGGGCTGGCACCAAAGATGGTGAATTATTGGCAATACTGACAAGGAAAGCTAAATTTCTGTGATTTTTCTCAAGGTTAATGAGTCACCAGTCAACCACACCTGAACACTTCAAGCTGCATGTCTAGGTCTTCTGAGAGGAATAAAAATGAAAGAGTTTATGTTTGTATTCTCATTAAAATTTATTTTATCTTAGGCGTAATTTCAGACTTGCAGAAAAGTTGCAAGAATGACTAGTTATTTTGTAGAATATCCCAGATTTGGCTTTCACTGATGTTTCATCATCATTAGATTCCGATTATGCCCTTTTGGCATCACATGGTGATGCCACTGGGTTCTTCTCAATGTCTCACATCAGAAGGCAGTGTATTTTTATTTGAAAATAAATTATATGAGGTGTTTTCTCAGAGAATGATTCTGCAGAAATTATGTTTAGATATAAAAAGGAGAACAAACAACTCCTAAAAGAACCATAGTAGAAACAACTGAACAATTGAGTTATTTTCCAAGATGACACCAGAACATGGAGCTGTTTTCTTTTCTTTTCTTTTTTTTCTTTTTCTGTGTACAAAATGAGTTTATGTGTCTAGTCCTGAGGGCATGTAACCCCAGTTAGCTTTTAAAACTTTAAAAATCTTTTATTGTAAGGAACATAATTCTGTATTAGTCTATTTATAATATACCCATAAAATGGAATGCCATGCAGCCATTAAAATGATGATGTCTAATTGTACAAATAGACAAGAAAAGGTGCGCAGAATAAGGTTTAAAAAGCAGGGTGCAAAGGAGTAAGTATAATCCCATTTTTGTAACAAAACCACAAGAGAGAGAAATAGAAATAGAACTAGAGAGGAAGAGGTAGATTGAGAAAGAGAAAAATTATGGAAAGATACATACCTAACAGTTGTTATTTCTGGGATGTAAATTTATGGATAAATTTCACTGTTATTTGTCTGTATTTCTGAATAATTAGAATTTTGATAAGTATGATTGCTCATGATCAACTCAAGCAATCAAAAAGCTTCCATTTTGAAAAAAGAAATCTACTTGTAACATTAGTCTTGGCAGCTGAGCAGTATCTCCTCAAAGGCACCCCTTCTCACATACCCCTTCTTCTGTCTCCTACCAGATGCCTTCACTGTCTATATCTTGAAAAGAAAGGGAGCTCCCTCCATTTTCCTGTTTTGCACCTCACAATTTCTCTGCACTACTCTCAACATTGTCTGCTGCCCTCCTCTCAAAGGAAGAGGCTTCCTTCCCCTTTCCCAGGCCCCTCTGTTCAGGTGTCTCTATGTCCATCTTCCCCCTGATGTTTTCCCTGCAGGGAGGATCAAGAACCCTTCCCCATTCCCTCCCATCCGGCCAAACTTCTCGGAGAGGTGTCTACCCTTGTTGCCTCCCCATCGCCTCACTAAGCCTTGAGGTTGGCTTCCACTCCCCACCCCAGAACACTAAGCTCTTAAATCCAGGTCAAATCCAATGTGCTCTTAAGTCCAGGTCAAATCCTTTCATTTTCTAGAAGACTCCTCTGCAGGATCTGCTGTCTTCAACGGCCTCCTTGAAACACCTCCTGTCCTGATCTCTGGGACAAGCTGCAGCCTCAGCCTCTTTCTCCTCTCTGACTGCTCATCTCCAAGCCCCGCAGTGGGTTGTTCTCCCGTACTCCACCCTGGGCCTTCTGCTCTCCTCTTCTACCCCCTCTGCCTGGATGATCTCCCCTACGTCAGAGACTTCCCTGCAAGCCTCCAAGGTTCTGCTTTCAGCTTTTAGCATTCAGCCTTTTCTGTCATACAGGATAGACAACACTGGCATTTCCATTTCTTCAGCCACTGAACTGCTAAGTCCAAGTGATTCTACCACTGAAATGACTCTTCTTTCTCCAGCTTCATTGAGGTATAATTGATAAATAAAAATTTTATGTATTTACAGTCTAGTCCCTCTTCCCCCAGCCCACTGCCAGTACCCTGGTTCAGGCCATCACTTGCTTAGATTGGGACAGAAGCCACCTTCTGGGTCCAATTACTTGTCTTTACAAACTACTTTAAAGTTGTCTCTGAAATTCCCTTCCTGAAACACAGGTCTGACCATGTCATTCCTCTGCTCAAAACCAACATGCAGATTTCCCACAGGGTGCTTGTCCCATGAGATATTAATAGCCGATAGGGTAGCATTTTTAAATAGCAGGGGAAGTCAATACCCACAGAAGTTTAAGTTTTTTTTTTTTTTGATATGGAGCCTCACTCTGTTGCCCAGGCTGGAGTGCGGTGGTGCGATGTCAGCTCACGGCAACCTCCACCTCCCAGGTTCAAGTGATTGTCCTATCTCAACCTCCCGAGTAGCTGGGATTACAGGTGCACGCCACCATGCCCAGCTAATTTTTGTATTTTTAGTAGAGACAGGGTCTCACCATGTTGGCCAAGTTGGTCTTGAACTCCTGACCTCAAATGATCCACCCCCATCGACCTCCCAAAGTGCTGAGATTACAGGCGTGAGCCACCGCATCTGGCCCAGAAGTTTAACTTTTTAATAAACACTGGATTAAACAAAGCCCAACAGGTTTCTTTACTGCAGAACTTATCAGAGTCCTTCATATGCTAATAGCACTTTGAATTTCCAAGAAAGAGTTCATTAGTGTATTATTTCTCAAAGTTATTTGACTTCAGAATTCTTTCAATTTGCACAAAACATTCATGCTTTAGGAAAGATCCTAAAGGATACAGGGCCACAAGATGGAAGGAGCCTGGGTTCCCAACTCACTTTTTGGGACTGAGCCTCCTAGAGAGCAGCCCTATGAGAAACACCTGTGATGGACTAGTGGGTGGGTGAAAAATAAACTTTTATTGTGTTCAGCCGCTTAAACATCAGGGTTGTTTGTTATAGCAGTTAGCCTATGCTGTCCAATATGGAATGCATGCAGGTATTTAAGTTATTTGCCAAAGAATAGATTATCTTTTTTGGCCTACAGAGCTTTTGTCACAAACAATAATAGGTCACAAGACTTGTAGCCTTAGTAAGGTGCTGTGATAAGCCTTTGCAAACAGTATCTAATTCAATCCTCTTGACCACCCAGTAGGATGAAGTACAATTATCGGCCCATCTCACAGATGAAGACGGTAAAGCTCACAAAGATTGAGAATTTGAGATAGGAAGCCCAGGATATGCATGCAGGTCATTTGACTTTGGGTCCTTAATCTTAATCACATCAAGGCCCTACCTCCTAGGCCCAAATTATGGGTCAGAAACCTGGGTTCCAGGTGCAATTTGGTTAGTTACCTAGAGTAACTGAACATCTACACAACTTACTTCCATTCTTTTTATTTAGACCAGTGGCTCCCAATGAGGGTTGATTTTGCATCCCCAGGAGCCATTTGGCAATATATGGAAACATTTTGGGTTGTCACAACTGGGGAGGTACTACTGGTATCTAGTTGGTAGAGGCCAAAGATCCTGCCACAACATCATACAATGCAAAAGGCAGCCCCCAACAACAAAGAACCACCTGCCCCAAAATGCCATAGTGCCAAGGTAGAGAAATGTTATATGTTTTATTGACAGAGCCCAAATGTCCAGAATAAATCCACACTCTTGCTCGGAATAAGAAGCTTACTTTAAAACCCTGCTTTAGGTTTTAATTCCTAAAAGGGCAAGAAAGACCATAACCAACAAGTAGCATTTGGTGCCCAGAGATGTGAGCCTTGGCCATTTTTGGAGGGAATCCAGCCCAAAGAAGACTTTGCCACATATAAAGAATTCGGTTTGGCAGGACCTCAGGAACAATATATGATGACAGAATAGAAAATCCTCTTGAAAGAATGCCAAACCTTTTTGGTTTCCTAGTAACGTAATTTTCCTGAGATTTCTCTCATATTTGAATTTGCAACATCCCTATACCTATTTTAAATCAAGGCAACAAAAGAAGAATTTTAAGAAAAGATGACATAATACAATCATCTTCTTGGAGAGAGAAGGAAACCTAAGGGCCATCTGATCTTTCCCCTTGCCCACCCCTTCTGGCATGTGGCTCCCCTTCTCAACATCATATGATGCAGGGCAGGGATGTCACCATCACTAGGATCCTGTTTCGTTTCTAGAATGGTCTGTTCGAAACTTCTCTCAGGGCCAGAAACCTGCTTCTCTAAACTCTCTGTTTCCTGCACCTCATTCAATGCACTTGGGGAGGGTAGTGGGAGAAGGAATCAGGAGATGGGCTGGGGGTGGGGAAGTGTTCTTCCATGAAAGCTTACTGGGTCCCAGGCTCTGTGCACCTCATTTCTAATTCTCCAGCATCTCTCACAGCAACCTCAGGTAGTGATCGTGCACAGCCTCCCTGCCCCTGCGTGTTGTCTCTTTTCCAGATGAAACATCATGAGATCTATTTTCACATGGAAACATCCCTTTGGCACCCTGTTCATTCATTCATTCACTCATTTATTCAGCACATAATTACTGGGCACCTATGATCTGCCAGGCTTGTGTCAGAGACTTGGGATACAATCTTGGGCAAAATGGCTTGTCTGGAAAGGAGGGCTGGCAATATAGTCAGCAAGGGAAGCCCTCGACTTAGGGACTATTATTAGTCTCATTATTATTATTATTATCTTCAGCAAAAAATTGCCATACCAGCACCCTATGGGGTAGCCTAGGGCATCAGGAACATATCCCAGAGGGAGTGATGTCTAGCTGGGTGGGTAAGCAGAGATCCAAAGGGTTTCACCAGGTAATGGGGCACGTAGAGTGTTACAGGCAGAGGTAACAGTTTGTGCAAACACCACAGAGGCACCTAGGGCACTGAAAACAGGTTGGTGTGGCTGATCTGAGGGAGGCCGAACTGATGCTGGAGAGGTGGGCCCAGACTGGTAGGCCCTGCAGGTTGTGTAATGGATTTGGGTTTTAGCCACAAGGACCACTGAAGCTGAGAAACAGCAGGATTGGATTCAACCTGCAGAAAGCCAGTCCTGGGGGCTGTGTGGAAAATGGGTCAGAAGGAGCAGGAAGGCAGGGACTCTGGGTGGGAAGCTGTGTAGTTGCCCTGCCTCCCTCAGAGGGTACGGTGGTGGCAGGGACTGAGAGAAGGAACAGTGGTGGCAGAGAGGTTAGGGGTCTTTAACCACTTCCCATAATCTCGATCAAAGCACCTCCAAAAGTCACCTCAATAAACAGAAAGTTAAATTCAAAGCAGCGTTTAGCTATGCTCCTGCAGCTAGGAAATGAACCCCCAGCCCTGTACCCCTCCCACCAGCAGATATTCTTTGAGCACCCCCATGTTGAAATTTTATATCCAGCCTTAAGAAATAGGGGTATTTAGGGTAGACATGACTTGGTATTTGGACATGAGACACAGAGAGAGAGAGAAGGAAGGAAGGATGACCGGTCCCAGGCTTGAGCAGTGAGTGGATGTTGGAGAGGGAGTGTATTTCCTGGCAGGGAAGAGAGATTCACCCGGGCCAGGTGGAGTTACGTAGTCCAAGTGCAGAGACAGAAATTTGGAGCCCCAGGAGAATCTGGATGTGAGGAGAAGTCAAAGGACAAAAGGGTGAGCCTGACAACAGAATGAACTCTCCTGAGAAATCCCTGAAATCTTCAGGGATCTCCACAAAACTCACAAAACACTCACCACGATGTGTGCCCATGGAAACTGTAGTGTGCCTGAGCTCTGCATGAGGGGGATGTATAAGAAAATGGGGGCCGGGCATGGTGGCTCACGCCTGTAATCCCAGCATTTTGGGAGGCTGAGGCGGGTGGATCATGAGGTCACGAGTTCGAGACCAGCCTGGCCAACATGGTGAAACCCCCATCTCTACTAAAGATACAAAAAATTATCCAGGTGTGGTGGCACATGCCTGTAATCCCAGGGGACTGAGGTGGGAGAATCTCTTGAACGTGGGAGAATCTTTTGAACCCAGGAGGCAGAGGTTGCTGTGAGCTGAGATCACGTCATTGCACTCCAGCAAAAAGAAAGAAAGAAAGAAAGAAAGAAAGAAAGAAAGAAAGAAAGAAAGAAAGAAAGAAAGAAAGAAAGAAAGAAAGAAAGAGAAAGAGAGAGAGAAGGAAGGAAGGAAGGAAGGAGAGAAAGAAAGAAAGAAAGAAAAGAAAGAAAGAAAGAAAGAAAGAAAGAAAGAAAGAAAGAAAGAAAGA
>NW_012105331.1:413019-430291 GCF_000951045.1 Mandrillus leucophaeus
AAAGAAAGAAAGAAAGAAAGAAAGAAAGAAAGAAAGAAAGAAAGAAAGAGAGAAAGAAGGAAGGAAGGAAGGAGAGAAAGAAAGAAAGAAAGAAAGAAAGAAAGAAAGAAAGAAAGAAAGAAAGAAAGAAAGAAAGAAAGAAGAAAAGAAAAGAAAGAAAATGGGACGCAGGAGCCAGAAGCTGAGGGGACCACAAGACTGTCACACCCCAGGGCTTCATCAGCCTGTGGAAGTAGGTAGAGGTGGGGAGAGACTGATGTCTAGAGAATCTCACCTAGAATGCAAGGAGAGGGAGATCCCTAATTTGCATCTGAATTACGTATGCCAGGGTCTTTGGTACAAGAGTTCATTTGCAGAAAGAGCTCCATTGCATTACCATCATCCCCCTTCAAAAAGTTCTGCTGCTGGGAGATAATGCCTCCAGAGGTAGTGTGATGAAAACATTGTCGAAGAAACCAACAAACCTTTCATGGTAGAATTTTAGGCACTGTAGCAGATTATGGGGAACACGCCTGGTGGCAGATAGGACATTTGGCACTTCAGAGTGCCAAATGATCTCCCAACAGCACCCAGTAGCTCACAGCTCTGGGGACATTGGGCCTTCTCCTGGCTCTCCCTGAGGAATGAGGAGACCCAAATGAAACTGCAGTAGAAAACAAGTGATACTTTCTGAGCCGAAGAAAGTTGCCTTCAAATCTGTGTTTTTGTAATTCCTCCTGGAAACAGGATTGATTTTCCCTATGAGTTCTACATCTGGAGGCTGAGTGAAAACTGACCTAACCAGTTGCACAGGAGCTTCCTAATCTACTAGAAAGCTCTCAAAAAGCCACGTGAGATAAATGTGAAACTTTTGCAAAACACCAGTTTAATTCAAAATAATTTTCAGTTTGAATGTCATGAAAATTTTAAAATATTTTTCCATTTTCATTTCAGGTTCATCTTGTTGAAATGGCATTGTGTTTATTTACTTTTTGTTTTGTTTTTAAACACATAGCTCAGCAAGAAAAGGCCTTATATTCTGTCTGCTAGCAGAGGGTTTGGGGTACTTGTCTTGCACCTGCTCCGCATGGCCTCCTGTCCCCCAAAATCTAGCTATTAACTCCTTAAGACTGGAAGGGTCTCATTTTTCACTGTGTCCTCAGCAGGCCCAAGACCATACCTGACAGGTAATAGTTGCTCAATGAGAACCTGCAGATCTGAGGGGAACTGTGGGGGAAGACAGCAGTGTGGTTTTTCCATCAGGAAAACAGTGTCATGGGGCAGCTGCCTTGAGAGGTCACTTGGTCCTCTGCTCTGGGTGCCCCATGATGGCAGGGACCAGGCTGTCACTGGCTTTGTGTTCCCAGCCCTTGCCACCCACCAGGCATTCAATGAAAGTTGGATGTAAGAGGCTAGGCATTAGGGCCAGGAAAAAGAATATTATACATCAGGGGAAATACTACAAATGCAGGATTTTTTCTTTTTGGAATCAGGGAACTCCAGGCCAGAGAAACAGAGCTGTTTTGGTTGCTGGAATAGTAGAGCTATCACTGGTGGAGGATGATGGGAGAGTTTCCAGGATCTTCATTCCTGGTGGGCGAACAATGTGAGCAGGATGCATAGAGTAGCTCCTTGATGCCTAGAGCAATAGAGCTATCCCTGTTATCATTCTCCGTTCAGAACCTCTTCCCGCACACATTCAGTGAGAAGAACTCTGGGGAAGACAGGTTTGGGTTTCAACCAAAACTTCACCACTTACCAGCGGTGTGACCTTGGCCAAATTACTTAGCCATTCTGGGCTTCCATTTCCTCATCTGCAAAATTGGGTTAAAACTTAGTAGTATTACCTCATTGAGAAGTGGGGTAGATTAAATGAAATCTTGACATATGAAAGGCACAGCTCCTGGCACATAGCAAGCACTCAGTACATTTCCCCAGGGTGGGAGAGGCTTACCCAGGGTGGGCCCTGGCTGAACTTGCTAGGTGGAAGGTGTTTGCCCACAACTGCTCTCACAGCAATTTTGATAATTTCACACAAACAGGCCCAAGCTCAGTAAAGGGATGGGAGGATGGTCGGGAGGGGTTGGGGGTAGCACAGAATCTGGGACAGAATAGGGCTGGGGCTAAGGGGAGCCACCTGAGAGATGCCTGCCCCTGCTGCTTGTGCAGGGGAGGTGGGAAGTGGCCAACCAAAGGCTATAGAGCTCATCCCAGGGAGAGCCCTGGAAAGCACCCTGTAGCCGGGATGATATTTGCTGATGCAGAAGAGAAAGATGGGGTTACAGCCCCAAGGGAGTTGACAGGCAGTTTCCAGGGCCTCATCCAGGGCACCAGGGCTCAGGAGGGAGCTCCTGAGTGAGTGCTCTACCAGGGCTTACTCCAGGCCTTCCAGGCACTCGAAATGGGGAATCAGGAGTAACTGCTCCTGTCACCCCACCTCTCTGACTTCCTCACTACCACCCTTTCCATGCCTCCACCCAACCACCCCGGCCTCCTGCTGTTCCTCAGCCCCACCAAGCAGGCTCCCACTCAGGTGCTCTGCCCCAGCCACTCCCTGTCCTGGCGTGCTGGTCCCAATAGCTCACTCACTGCTTATAGCTCTCTGTCCAATTGTCACCTCAGGCAAGAGAACCTCTCTGTCTGCCATATACAATATCATTCATATGTTTCCCCATCCCTTTCACTCTCCAGCCCCACCTCATTGTCTCCACAGTACTTGCCACCATATGACCCATGTGTATTACCAGTAAACTTGTTATTCTCTACCTCCTACACTATAATGTGTGCTCCATGAAGGCAGGGACTTTGTTCACTCCAGTATGCCCAGAGTCTGGCCAAAATGCCTGATCCCTGAGATGGACCTGCCCAATAACTATTTGCTGACTTAATAATGAGTGAGTGAACTGCCAAACCCCATCTGCTGGCATGTGAAGGACACTAACATCCTGAATTGGTACAGAACTGGCCAGGACCAAACCAGGACCTTATGAAGGTCACAGGTACCAGTTGCTAGTGGGATGGGAACTGGGGAGGAGAGGGCTGAGTTTACAGAGGGCAGTAGCTTACCTTGACTCCCATCTACCTGCTTCAAGTATCAATCCAGGAAAACTTTTATTAGGGAACTCTTGGACACTGAAAAATTCCTTTTGATTCAGTGGTATGAACCACTGATGACAGAACTTCAGGCACCACGGTCAGCAGGGAGAAGGTGTCCGGCTGTTTGGCTCACCCAAATCACCCCTTGAGTCACTTTGTACCTACTTATAACTCCAGTAGTAACCAAAAGATCATTTACACAGACAAGTCATTAGAGAAATTTGAGAATTTAAGTCATAGTTTCAGCAGTATTACCCAGATAAACAGCAGCTTGTGGTTAGGTCTTGGATGGAGTTCTTACCCACAGGTCAGGGTTTCTCCTTTCTGGTGCTTAAAATCACTGCCTCACCAAGAGGGCAGCAAGCAGGGTATCATTACAGTGAACAATTCATGACACAAAATGCAAGAATGTCTAAACCCCACCCAGAAGCCCATGGTCACGATGCTTGCCTGATCTGCTCATGACTGAATCCATTGAGAGGAATTATTTTGGTACCAAGAACACATTTCCCAGTTCCCGTCCATATGTGGGGAGAAATGGCATGCCTCTGTGTGTCAGTGCCCAGAAACAAGCAGGCTGTCAGAGTTGGGAATGACAGAAGCCTCACCCACAGTCTGGCTGACATCTGAGAGGTTTCCAGGGAGCCTCATTGAAGAAGCATTGTTATTTTCCAGAGGAGGTCAGGGCACAGTGGTGATAATGTGGAAGAGAAGAAAGAAAATGAAACATCCTGTTCTGAAAGTGTGAGCTCAGAAAGTAATGGTTGTGTAAGAGGCTATCCCTTGCAGGAATGTCACTATTCCTTCTTGTGACTTCACTTTCCCTGCCAGGGCACTGAATTTCTTCTGGGCCATGACTAATTACAACGAAACCCCATCTCCACGAAAGAATTATATCTGCATGGTGTTCACATGAATAGGATCTGATCTATGCCTTCAGCAAAATAAGATAGCTGCATGCCCCTGGAGCTGTTTTATCAGGGTTAAATAAAATTGTGTACCTAAAGGACCTAGAAAATATGTGCCTGGGAGTCAGTGTGTGCTCAAGAAATATTATTTTTCCTGTCTAAAGATCTCATTATTTTGCTTACTACATGATATTTTGTTGCCTTGTAGTGATGATTATTTCTTTTAATATCTGGCTTAGACTAACCCTTTTAGCTTCTTGCATTTTTGTTTTAGAGAGTATAAAGTATGTTTGGTTTTTAGTTGTAATAAAGTTATATGTTGGAACTAGCTCAGTCTAAAAATAATCTCAAACATTACAGTGATTTGAGGGACATTTTTTCCCTTCATTAATTCACTTACCTCATGTTGTTCCAGAAGTATTTTGAGGGGCCACAAAAATAAATACAGCAGGATATAAAGAGATAAGATTAATTATTACAAGTTGGTTCCAAAATTGGTCCCAAGCATCAGAGAAGCCAAAGCAAAGAGGGAAAACTGAGCAATGACAAGAATCACAATGTTTGCAAGATACCAGTTCCTTCAAGAAAGCACAGTTTTTCTTGCAGTAAGGCCTAAGTGAACTCTGTTCCATCCTCAACAGTATCTCTACAGAATAGCTGCCTCTGATTCTGCCTTTTGGTACAAACCAGGGCACCACACCCAAGAGCAGCTGAAGACAAGATCTAAGCAAGGTAGGTTTCTGCTGGACTAGTGTGATTCAGGTGTGGGATCTTCCTGGCAAGAGGAATCAATGAGATGTACATTTGTTCCAGTTACTATAGGTGCATAACAAATTACCCCAAAACCTAGTGGCTTAAAATTACTATTTTAGTTTGCTTACAATTTTGAGCAAGAGTAATGTGGATAGGGAACAACAAGGATAGCTTGCTCTGTTCTGTGATATTTGGTGTTCACACAGGGGCAATGTGAAAGCCGGAATCTGGAAGCGTCTTTACTTACGCAGCTGATGGCTGGTGCTGGCTGTTGGCTGGGACAGGGGAACTCACACATGGCTCATCCACATGGCCCAGCCTGCCTCACTGCATGGAGGTTGACAGTAATCAGAATTCTTCTGTGGTAGCTAAGCGCTCCAAAGGTGAATGTCCCAGAGGGCCAGACAAAAGCTGGATAGTCTTTTCTGGCCTAGCCTCAGAAGTTATCCGAAGTCCCTTTCACTGAATTTGGTTGGTTACAAAGCAAGTCACAAGCCCACCCAGATTCAAAGAAAAGGGACATAGACCCCACTTCTTGGTAGAAGGCATGTCATCACATTATAAAAAAGCATGTGGATGGGAGGTATGGTTGCCACCATCTTTGGAAAACAGAATTTTCTACAACATCCTCTATGCAATCACCTATACATACTATATCTTGCAATAAAGCCTTTGATAAGAATTGAGCAGACCCTTGGTCCTTAAAGGGTATCTTTTTGGTGTCAAACGCTAGATGAATAAGTCTAAATAGGTTGGTCTATTAGGTATAGTCTAAATAGGGATACAGCACATTTGAGAGTCACTGTGACCATAAACTAAATGGCTCAACAGAATCTGGGTCCTCAAATATACTAGTATGCTCAGGCTGCCATCACAAAATACCATAGGCTAGGTGGCTTAAACAACGGAAACGAATTTTCTCACCATTCTGGAGCCTGAAAGTCTAAGATTAGGGTGCCAGTATGATTGGTTTCTGGTGAGGCTTTACCCTTGGGTAGCAGATGGGCACCTTCTGGCTGTGTACTCAGCTGACCTTTCTCGTGAGCAGAGAGAGTGAGAGAGTTCTTGCGTCTCTTCTTCTAAGGGCATTAATCCCATTATAAGGGTCCCACCCTCGTGACTTCATCTAACCCTAATTACCTCCCAAAGACCTGCTCTTCCAATACTATCACATAGAAGCTAGGCCTCTACATGTGAGTTTGGAATGGACACAAACATCCAGGCATAACACCATGGTTACAGACATGTCAGCATTCAGTGGAAAATGGCATCAATCCCTGAACATTTCCAAATATCTGGAGTCTTTAATCAAGTGGATAATTTACTCATACACATGAATTTTTCACTTTCTTTCAACTTAGTCTTATAGCTAAAATTCAAGCCAGAGACTATGACATGGATATAAATAGACCCAGAGAATCATTATATATAATTTGGAAAGGGTGTCACTGGCATACATCTGTAAGCAGTTCAGGAACACTTTCAAGCTGTGTTTACATGATATCAAACATCTGGATGAAAACTGAAAAAAAAATAATCAATTTGGATTGGAAACAAAGCAGAAGTACAAATCTCAGTGCACTGTACTGGCCTTTGGAATATTGAATGCAGAACTGATCCCCTTACCCCAGGAATGAGATAATGGTGCTCAAGAAAGGACACTGAAATGACCGAGAAGGAAAGGGGGCTTCTGTGGGAAGCCATATTCAAAAAAAAAAAACAAAAAACTAATTCCATTATGCAACAGGAGATGAGAAGGGACAGCATCAAAGACTGAAAAACATAAAGGAAATGAATCTTAAAGCACCAAACTGCAAGAACTGGGAGCTTTGAGTCTTAACGGCAATGAATTTTATTCAACTAAAAATCCAATAAATCCTGGTCGTCAGGGAAAGGGGCATTCAGTAAACTCAAGATTCTAGATAGCCAACAAACCATTCCTTTAAGTATCACAACCTATGTTCACTTTTCAGGTAGAACCTTTTCTCAAATATCTTACGTATTCCTGGGGCCTCTTAAAAAGAATACACTCTACCCAGATCACTACACACTAGCCCTTAGTGTGTAGAGAAACTATGCCACATATCTTTGTGTCCCAGTGGTCCTTGTTAAAGGGCTACAGGACCCCAAAATACTTTAGTTGTTGTCTGCATTTTTTCAGAGTTCTGCTATTTTCTCTTTCCATCATTTCTTGGCTTTTCGTTCTTGCAGCATGTCTTAGGATAAGTTTCTCCAGAAGCTGACCCTGAGTTAAGGACTTGAGAGGTAGTTGTTTGGGAGGCAATCTCAGGAAGTACCAGGAAGCCCATCCAGGTGCATTCCTAAGAGGTTATTTATTCAACCCCTGTGGACAGCTGGGCTTCAGTCCTGCCAGAACTTCTATAAGACTATGCAGAACTGTCCCACACAAGAGGCAGGAACCTAGATTTCATCTCCAAATCTTGCCCATTGTTCTCTTAGAACCACTGCCCTTAACTCCCAGGCACTATCAAAAGCCTGCAGTTGTTTGCAGTAGGAAGTCATCAGGTGAGTAAGAGGTAAAGTGAGTGTAGACAGGAGCACCTGCTCTACCCTGCCCTCCTGATAGAATTTTGGGGTAAAGAAAGAAAACTAGACTATGAGTGAGAGCCTACAGGACTCTCTCCTGAGTAAAGGATACCTTCTCTGATAGCTTAGGGGTGTTTACTTTCTGATTTCTCCTTGGTTCTTGATCATATTTTTTAAAGGTGCTATAATGCAACTGGTAGTTTAAAAAATTTTTTTTGGTCATTCAAAAAGTCCAATATAATTAATTTTTGAAGCAAAGTAAGAGTCCACTAAATGGCAGGTAGTGTTACATACACTCCCTAGAGATGAAAACTGACTTGCTAGTGTTACCTCAAGTAATGGGAAATGACCAGACCTCCTAAAGAGTCAGTGTGCAAGTTAGGGCTACTGTCCCAAGAAGGACACCTGAGTCCAAATGGGGATACTGCGGCAAAACCCAAGCACACTTGTTTCCACACTCTGTGAGGCAGAGCCAAAGGGGAAACTGCAGGTCAATAGATATACAGGGATCCACGGCACAAGGGATGCCACATTACAAACAAGACTCATCCCCTTATCTTTTCATCTTCAGAGGGGAAAGGGACTTGGTCGACACTGGCTCAGGAACTGGCAGAGAAGAGAATATAGGGGCAGGGAGTCATGTGCAAAGCATGCAAGGTGGTGAGGATGCACAGAGCTGGCATCTGAAGAGGGCCAGCACAGGCAGCCCATCTCTTATTTAGTGCTCCACATCAAATTCATGAACAGCCAGAACAAAAATCCAGGTGTCTTCACTCCAACACAGCAGAAATTACTCAACATTGATTCACTTAGAGGCAAAGCTAAGAGGATGTGGTTCCAGGAACACAAGGGCACGCTGGCCAGAAGGTCCCATGAGGATAATTCAGAGAGCTTTGAGATAATTCAAGGCCAGGTCAGAGAGCCAAAACCTCCAGCCATCACAGCAAAGCATCCACTGGCAGGGAGGAGACAGCCTTAAGCTGGGGGAAGGAGGGGCCAGGAGTGCACACACCAGGGACGAAGCTGCAGCAGACAGAGAGCAAGAGGAAAGACATGCAGCAGCAGGGCAGAGAGCAGAAACAGACTGACATGGCGCAGATGCAGGATGTGGCTGGGCTATGACAAACTCCTTGCTGTGTGGACTCTGGGTAGTTCTTTGTTTTGGTGTATATTCAGGACTTTCCTGTGAATGGGGAGCATAGCAGGTTAGTAAAGAGGCTGGCTCTAGGATGGCTGAGAAAGCTTGAACTCTGGCTTGGGTGTAGCTGGATTTGGGCAGGGATGGATAAGGGGAGATAGCCAAGAGAGTGCTGTTGCAGCAATCAAGACACAGGAAAGAGCTGGGAGGAGGGAGCCTGTGAAGATGGAAAGGAAAGGGTAAAATGAAGAGATTCATGGTAGAAATAGCATCAGATGTTGATAGGACTTTGGATGGCAGCATTGAAGCAAGGAAGACAGAAATAAGGGCACTGATTTGGAGACTATAAGCCTGGGGAACTGGGAGGCTGTTAGCATCTTCAGTACAATGGAGATGTAATTGTTGGAAAGATGTGATTGAGGTGAGAATGGTTGCACTGACCTCACCCTCCACTCTGTACTAGCAGAGGAGAGCATGTTGGGAAGTGATTCCTGGTTTCAGAGGCTCTCCTTTTTCCTGCCAGTAACTCCTCATTCCTCTTAACTCTCGAAGCAATATCACCTATACTAAGGAAGAAGGCACATGTCCCACATGCTTGTTTCCTGGGACAGAACCCAAATATTTGATCCTTGGACTTATGAATTTCATCAAGAGAAGTTAAGGTATGAGTTACAGGAATGTGGAGGATGAACCGAGTTCCTGGGTTTTTGACAAAATATGTGACTGAGACATTATACACATTAGAAGAAAGTAACACAGAGTTTGGAAGGATAGAAGACCACAGTTCAGCTAACTGGAAATATGGTATCAACGTGTCTGTTTTAGAAGAGGACCAGTCCACTTGAATGAGGTCACTGTGACTCAAACATTATGCTGTAATGCTATCCTGAAAGAGGTTCAATAAATCTAACCGCTTATGAATGCCTAGATAACACAAATTTGGCAAGATCTAAAAACCAGCTAAGATTGATAGTGACAGTCAAAGGAGAAAGTTGTTGAAACATTGGAAACTCTCATGGGATGATGTCTGTAAATGGTTTGAAATAAAATAAATTTGATATCCTTGGCCATGGAAGGAATTCCCTTCTCTGCAATAGTGTTTGAGGTGTTAAGATGCCCACAGCCACAGTCAAGAGGCCAGAGAAGCAATGGAGAGAGGCCCAGGTGTCTTACTAAGGGATAACATTAACTTATGCCTCCTCAGAGAATGAGCAAAGGCTTATGGCAACCAAGCATGGAAGATTCCTCTTTTAGAAGTGTTGATAGCTTCAACCAGGCAGACTGCTTTGAACACAAAAGGGAGGGATCAGTTTAAGGACAATGCCAAGGGAAGACTTGGCGGGAAAGAAAATGTTGGATAGATAGAAGAGAGGAATGGAAAGTTTGAAAACCCAGAAAAGAAGAAAAGGGAAGGGAAAGGGAGGGAGATGGAGGGAAGGGGAGGAAAGAGGAGGGGAGGGGAGGGGAGGAGAGAGAGTCTTTGATGAGATGAAGAAATTGAAAAGAGGTATTGGTCAAGTCCTGCTTTTGTTAATTCCATTCCAGATGTATATGATCTACTAGAACACTGGTGTACAGGAGGTAAAAGGAGAGGAAAGATCAGTACTGGGGAGAGAGATTTGGGAAGTGAGGGTGTAAACCAAATGAAAACTGGATGTAGTAAAGGAAGCAGCAGGAAGTCACTGCTGTCCTGGGCTGGAGTACACAGGCCATAAAGGAGCATGGTAATATGATGGGAAATCCTGAAATAGGGCCAGACACATGGGTTCTGGTCCCAGTTGTTCCTAACTCTGGGCAAACCACTCCATCTTTCTAGATTTATTTCTTCATATCTAAAGTGATGGGGTTAGACTAGGTGACCTTGAACATTTCTTCCCCCTTCTACAGCCCTCGACTGGGCGTAGATGTTATGAAATCAGAGACTTACAAAAATGGAACCGTCCAGATTGGAACATGTATTTAGCTTTTCTAAGTAGAAAATGCTTTGAAGGGAGGAACAAAAGGTTCCACTCAACACTTGGCGAGCGATATTTGTTCTGTAAAATAATTAGTGAGTAAGCATTATTGAACTGGGTTGTCACATAAACATTAGAGAATTAAAAGAAAAAACAAATTTAGGAGATTCAATTTTCCCTTCCACAGATCAGAAGGATGATTAACATAAACCACGGGAGGATATTTTTAAAGACATGTGCAGGAGAAGAGTCAGCATCAGATGAAAGCCTGCTTGTCTGGAGATCAGGAGCCTTGAGCTCTAGTCTCAGCTCTGCCACTCCCAGGACTTGGACACATCATTTCCTTTCCATGTCTCAATTTCCAAAGGAATCCTAAAAGTCGTGGACTCCAGCCTCCCACAATACCCCTACCCATGGTCATCCAGTTGCAATCATTAAAAAACACTTTCTTATTCCTGTACCACTGGTACATGTGTATCAATGAGGTCTAACTAAGAAAATGTTTTACATATTTTCTTTTCTTTTCTTTTCTTTTTTTTTTTTTTTTTGAGATGGAGTTTCGCTCTTGTTGCCCAGGCTGGAGGGCAATGGTGTGATCTTGGCTAACCACAACCTCAGCCTCCTGGGTTCAAGCAATTCTCCTGCCTCAGCCTCCCGAGTAGCTGGGATTACAGGCATGCACCACCACGCTCGGTTAATTTTGTATTTTTAGTAGAGACAGGGTTTCTCCATGTTGATCAGGCTGGCCTCGAACTCCTGACCTCAAGTGATCTGCCTGCCTCGGCCTCCCAAACTGCTGGAATTACAGGCGTGAGCCACCGCGCCCCGCCCTATTTTACATATTTTCAAAGGAGATCATGCAATGCAGGGAACTGGCTACACAGGTTTGAGAAGCCAGAGGATAGTGAGGTAACCTAGACATTAGCAACAGCATGAAGTCACTGCCACCCTGGGCTGGAGGAGAAAAGGGAGGAGTTGTTGTTACTGGAGCCAAGGGGTTGGTATCACCTCATGAAAGCTGGAACCACAGTAGGTCCATTCGGTGGGAGCTGGAGCCACAGAGGAGATACAGCAACTGTCAAAGGTGCCAAGATTGAGGGACAGAGGATAGGGGAGAATATTCCTTCCCCAACCTGCCCACCTTCTGCCAGTGCCTCCCACTGGCTCTATCCAGCTAGAAACCAGCTAGTACAGGGGCCTGGCAAATGCAGCCTGTAGGGGTCAGCCCCTTTTCCATACAGAGGATGGAAAGGGCAAGGACAGGCAGGCCAGGACTGGCACAAGATCCAAATTCTCTCTTCTTATAACTTTTATCCATTAGTCCCACATCAGCCTAGAAGCCAAGTCTTTACACATTTAAGGACATGAATCCAGTCATGCCTTCTTTGGATTTTTTTGTTTTTGTTTTTGGTTTTGTGTTTTGGCCTTCTCCAGCCTGACATTCAAACTTTCTCATACAGAATGGTTTCCAAGCTGCTCTCAACATCTTGATTCCCCCACCTTGGGGAGATTCCTGATATGTCCCTTAAAATGTGGCACCAGATGTTCATAAGACCCCAGGTGTCTATAAGACTAGCTCCAATACAGAAGAACTATTCCTACCCTTATTGTAGCAATACAGTTATTATCCCACTGTTGACTCATGTTGCTCTTATAGACAACTAAGACCCACATGTCTTTCCCACACGATTTTGTCTTCTCTGACCTGCGTTAGTATGGTAATCTATACCATTGATAAGTACAAGCATCAAATTCTTTCTCTAAATCACTACTCTTATTGTTGTCTTAAAAAAAAAAAAAAGTACAATAAACTAGAGCCAAGTGCAGAGTTCTGTGTCACTCCACTGGAGACCTCCCTCCTAGTTAACTCAAAGCCCATGAATCAAAGCTCACTGCGTAGGATTGTTCAACCAGCTCCAGATCCACCTAGCAGCAAGGAAACTGTGTAAGACCTCCTCAAAACTTAAATCACAATATATGGTATCTGTGACAGTCACTTCCCTTCATTTTGCACCTGAAACACAGAAGGGTACTCAACAAATACTTGATACATACCAAGTAAAATAAAATTATCTTGATTTATACACTTCATGACTCTGTTTAAAGAAAGTTAATATGGTTATTTTAGCAGGACATGGTAAGGAACCCATGTTGGCTGCTGGTGATCAGAATTCTCTTCTTTAAATGCTTATAAACCTCTTTGTTCCAGACTTTTGCTAGACAGCAACAAAAAAGTCACCAATTTGTTAAATCTGGAATCAACTCCTTTCTTCTCTTTGAAAACTGGGGTAACACTGCCCCACCCAGTCTTTGGGTACTTTCCTATAATCCTGAAAACCATAAAGACTCTAGTTGCCACTGAAGCCTCATGGGTCTTGATTCCATCTTCTCCCCTGTGGGAATAATACTGGCCTTTTCTATGCCATAGAGCTGTGTAAGGATCCAGGAAGATGGGAAGGCACTGGGCAGAGCTCAGCAGTCACTTAGGGTACCCACATACAAGCTGTGTAGATGCTCGTAAGAACAGCTCTCATACAGCAGTGGAGTCACATCCCACAGCCAAAATGAATGCCACGAATGAGATCACACACCATATGTGATCAGGGAGGCTCCCAGTGGGGCTGAACCAAAGATCCTGGTGCTGCCATTTCAAGGGCTTATAAATAACCCATAGGGTTGGGCTAGGGCACAACAGAGGTTGGGCCCATAGAGTTTTCTTCTCTCTCCCTCTTTCTCTTCTCCCTTTCTCCTTCCCAATTTCCCTCTCCCTTTGGATCAGTGCTTTTGAGTCACTATAACTGCATTAACCACCCAGAAAGCTATCCTGCCGGCGGCAGCTCAGGAAACAGAAGCTAAGAACCCAGGAGAATAGCTGAATGACAAAGTTGCCAGCCTCATCCGCCCTCTGCCTCCTACAAGGGGTCTGGACTTGGATGGGGCTGTGCAGAGGACACATTGCCCACAAAGAAAGTGTGGAAGGAAACTTTGTATTCTTCTCCTAAACCTATAGAAATCCCCTCTGGGCTCAAGTGATGCTGGACAAATGCAAGAATGAACTCAAATAAGCCACCCACTGCCTAGTGGAGATTATACCCATGAAAAGTCTTGATAACCTTAAAGTCTTGGGATATATACAACAACTATTTTGTTAGCTGCAATTTTCTTTCTTGTTTCTCTCTCCCAAGGTAAACCAAGGAGGCTGCTGAAAGTTCACAGGCATTGATTAGTGATGTGTGCAAAGATTTAGATATGAGGATATTGATTGATACTATTATAGCAGAAAATTGTAAACAACCTAAATGCTCAACAATAGAGGATTGTTTAAATACATATGGTGTACTCATCCAGTAGAAAATTGTACAGCTATTAAAAATCAAGTTATCAAAGAGTAGATGAAATGATGTTCCCAACATATTGTTAAAAGGAAAAAGTAACTTATAAAAGCCGAATACTGTACACATATAGAAGGAAACTTTTCAAAACATACGTTAACCATGATTGCAACTGGTAAAATTACGAATTAATTTATTTTCTTCTTTTTTGTTTATATGTATTTTCCAATTTTTCTAGTAATGTGCATTACTTTTTAAACAAGAGGGGGGACTAATTAAAGCTTATTTTTACTGGCAAGAAAGAAATAGGAAAAGCTCCCTTTTTCAAGGCTGTCTTCTAGCACCTTGTTCTGTTAGATGGACATTGAGCTAGCTTGGACCCTGCTCTCCAGCTTACCTACAGTCCATGGAGGCCTCCTTAGCTCTGGGTAGAAGCTTCCTCGGGACCAAAGTCTACCTTGAGATAAATTATCAAAAATAGGGCCAACCTCTCACCTCTAAGGACCAAAGGCCTCTTCAGCCTAGAGAAAACAGCAGTTCTAGAGTTGGTGGGTTTTCAAAGCAGAGCAGCAGCCCTAACATGTGAAAAGTATCTCCCTCCCTCCTCCCACTGCTGAAGGTTTGCAGACAGCTCCCTTTCCATCCCACAAGAGGAGACAGGCAGATGAGTCATAGCACTGGCTCAGATTAAAGGAGTATTATTGTGTTAGCAGAAATGGATCTATTTTATTATCTGTTTCTTGACACCTTACAAATAGATATGCTTTACCCACCAGACAGGCAATTTCCTTAAAAAGCCAACAATTTTGTTCACTCGAGTTAAGAAATGACCAATGAGTGGTAGAAACTCGTATATCTGAAGAGCTGCCAGGCTGAAAAGATGTAGTGGAAACACTGAGGAAGTTGGTTTATAACCCTCAGACTCTAGATTCAAGTCTGCAAAGTGATGCCATTTTTCTAAAAATATACAGAGGAACTACAGAAACCCTTTCCCCTTTTCTGTTTCTTAAGAGTTTTTTTTCCCCCCAAGAAATACATCAGAACTGGTTTGTAAAAGGAGATTTACCACCTCAGATTTTACTGTTTTAGTTGGGGTGATGGTCATAGGATACTATTTTAAGGACTTCCTTCTCTTACACAGATTTTTCCATACTGGGAGGAGAGATAAGGTATGTTCCACTAATGTTCCTCATTAAATTCACACGCGTGCCAATAGTCATTTCCCTTTGTCTTGCTGTCCCATGACAACAGATTGCACATCATAGGAAATTGGAATGAAGACCTTATTTAGTTTGGATCTCTCTTCCCCATTGTCTAATTCCATATTCAATTCAATTTTTCATTCTATGTCTGCCTCCTTTCGCAGAAATATACTATGAATGAATATAGGTGCAGGTAAATTAATAGGCATTATCTAAGAACTTAACTCAAAGACTTTTCAGGATACCTTGACCAGTTCTTTCTCACCCCCCGCATGCCCCAAGCATTTCTCTCTGGGTCAAAATGTACTAGATACTTAGTGAAGACCTGATGACTGATGAGCATACATGTGTTGTAAATGTGTGTTCTCAGTACATTGTTTACTATTGATCAAATTCCAGCAGTTTCTCCATTTCCTTTTTGCTGTTATCCATACATGTTTCTGTGGTCTGTCTCCCTCACACTGCAACCCAGGCTACCTGTACATTAAAACACAAACAAAACCAAAAAAGCTTCCATGAAGTGCAAGGAAAGGAGATCTAAGGAAATAGGGAAAGTTTCACATTTCCTGTTATTGAATCTAGGCACAACCTTTAGAGGAAGCTGAATGCCTTTTCAATCCCATATGCTCTGTTCTGTGAAGCTATCATTGTTATTTTACCTTATGACTGCAAAGCTATTATAGCAAACTTTTTAAATGATCCCAACTATTTGTTTTTTGAGAATCATCTTGTATCCAAATTTTGCCATTACTTTTTTCTTTCTTTCTTTTTTTTTTTTTTTTGAGACAGCGTGTCGCTCTTGCTGCCTAGGCTGGAGTGCAATGGCATGATCTTGGCTCACTGCAACCTCCACCTCCCGGGTTCAAGAGATTCTCCTGCCTCAGCCTCGTGAGTAGCTATGATTACAGGCGTGCACCACCACACCCGGCTAATTTTGTATTTTTAGTAGACATGGGGTTTCTCCATGTTGGTCAGGCTTGTCTCGAACTCCCAACCTCAGATGATCTGCCTGCCTTGGTTTCCCAAAGTGCTAGGATTACAGGCGTGAGCCACCACGCCCGGCCCCCAGTTTTTTTCATTAAAAAATGCAATTCTAAAATATTTTGTTTTTCTAAATGGGATCCATTCGATATAAGAATTAGTGTTCTTTCCAGTTATCAAACATTCACTGTGTGCCAGGCATAGCTTTCACACTCATTAATTTATTTACAAACGCCCTATGAAGGAGACACCAACACTTGAGGAAATCGAGGGACATTTAGCCATTTGCCCAAGATAACACATCCACTGTGGGGTTCTTTTGACCATTTCATCAATATCCATCCAACTTTTATCACTAGAGTCCCTGAGCTTGGCCATCCTTTGTTTTCTGCAAACACAAAGTAGAGTGGTATTTGTACTCTGTTAAGCCCACACTTCACTAAAGAAGGCAGCCCTCAGGTAGACCAGAAGCCAAAACTCACTTATGACACTATATCATAGCAGTCAGGAGCAGATCTGGACATCAGAAGGTCCTGATTTCAAGTCCCAGCTCACCTACCTACTGGATGACCTGAGACCACAGGGACATCATCTGCTTTCTCTGAGACTTTTCCCATCTGTAAAATGGGAGTGAAAATAAGTTGAATTCTATGAACTTGCCAACTGTCAACCATTTTCTGCTTCCAAAAAGTATTTTCAAATGGTGCAACCCAAATTCTTCACTGGGTCATTGTACAGATTACATGAGGACACAAAGGGAAACGTTCAGTAAGTGGCACTTTTTAGTAGACTTTTTCTTCTTGATTTTCTTTTGCTCTGGCCAATAGTTTGCACTCTCTGGGCAGACTTGACATGCAGAGAACCCATCTTGAGGCTTTGTGAGTGTAGGAGCCTATAATAGGGAGACAACAAGAGCATATAGATAACCAAGAATTAACAACAACAAAAAAAGGCCTCAGTGCTCCTTGCATTTCCTCCCTCGTTTGGGCTCTTAATTAGTAAATAGGTTTACAAATGCTTCCCCACCCCCTTTCAGAAAGGAGGGTGTTACGGAAGTTTAGCACTCTGTGTTTAATCCCATCTACAAAGAAAAGCTTTTAAAATTTATTCTGGCCCCTCTCTAGTCGCAGGCGCGAAGTGGCACGGCTGCTTGATTGGCAGGGTGGCTCCAGCCTTCCAGGCGAGTCAGGGTTCGGACTCACCGAGCCCCCGGAACCAGCTTCACCACCGCTTGCCCCACCTGCCCTGCCCGCGCCGGGAGAAGATTCAAACAGCCAGAGTTAGCATTACCTGCCTGTGTCTTTACTTCGTCGCTAGGTGCCAGGCCCTGCGCTCTGTCCCGCACATGCCTTGTCTTACTACTTCCGACAACAGTCCTACG